>NC_059072.1:173960925-174115873 GCF_020497125.1 Mauremys mutica
CAAGATGTAAGGTCCTTAAAGCTAATAGTTTTGCCTGCTGTGTCTCAAGTATATGCTTGGGTGTTCTTAACTGGGAAGCCATTGTGTTGCCTAAATTTGTTATTCCCACAGCCCCAAGCATAAATTGGATGATTAGGATCATACAGGAAATTCTTATAAAACAATATACAATTACTTCCCAGGACACATACAGCGTTCATAACACTTTCATCTCAGCATTCATAACATTACTATAAGTCAGCTTCACGTATGTGTTCTTGTGACAGGAATCTGGATTTGTGATTTCCAGATGTAGTCCCTATATATTCTACAGGACCAAGAGGATATCTAGTCCAGCTCCCCGACAGTAGTAGATTGTTCCCTAAGGTACATTGCTCCAGTACTGAGTGTTGTCTAGTCTTAAATGACTTCAGCAATAAGGGTCTCACCATTTCCAGCAGAGAGACAAAGTGGGTGAGGAAATATCTTTTATTGGATCAATTTCTGTTTCCATTTCAGATGGCTAAATTTGATCTCTTCCATTCCTGTCTGCACTGTTTTTGTGCATGTGTGGACTGATACAGCTACAACTGTACTGCATATAACAATGGAAGATATAGAATTTAGCATCTGAAATAGAAACAGAAGTCGGTCCACTAAAAGATATTACCTCACTCACCTTGTCTCTTTAATATCCTGGGACTGACATGGCTTCAACTACACACCATTTCCATTGGCAGATTTCCACATTTCACTAACAGGAGTTGACTATTACACATCCTACATTTCCCTGTGTTTAATGTAATCTCAATTGATCCTGATTACAATCCTTTTCTTCCTGAGTATTTGTTTAAGCAAGGTGGGACGGATAGCTCCGTGGTTTGAGCATAGGCCTGCTAAACCCAGGGTTGTGATTTCAATGCTTGAGGGGGTAATTTAGGGATCTGGGGGGAAAAAAATTGGAGATTGGTCCTGCTTTGAGCAGGGGGTTGGACTAGATGACCTCCTGAGGTCCCTTCCAACCCTGATATTCTATGAAGCCACTAATAAGTTCTTTTAAGTTTCCTTCTAAATCATCTCCTCAAGCTCCCTTTACTTACTTGTTCTTCTTCCCTGTTTCCATCCAGTTTAACAACTTTCTTGAACTGAAGGGCCCGGAACTTAGTGTAACATTTTGCAAATGGTTTTACCACAATGTTTCATAAAGTTGTACAAAGTGCTGAGCATCTCCTTTGAAGTACTGAGTACTTGTGGATACAAGTGAAACCATAGGTGCTCTGTACCCTGCTGGATTGGGTCCATGGAGTGAGAGTATCTTCTCTCTAGAATCCAAGACACCTGCAGTTGGGAGGCTAAGATTGACTTTTTGTATTTTGGCTGCCTTACAACTTTGCAAGCTTATATATAATTTGTTCTTCGGTATCACTCCAGACCTCTTTCAGCAAATCTGCTTTCCAGGTCTCCATACCCTGTTTATTTTCTGTTTCACATTATTCATAGAAATGAGTTTGCATTTTTTCAGGTTGAAACATTGTTATATCCTAGGTCCCTCTGTATTTCATTGAGAAAACACTTGAATTTAGAATCTGCAAATTTATTTAATGTGGTGTTCGCCCCCTTTTCCAGATCTTTAATGAAATTGTAAGGGAAACCCCTAACCCTATAAGGAGCCCCTCTGGATATATCCTCCCAATATGGTATAGTGCAAGTTAAAATTGCCCTTTATTATAACTCTTCAGCTATTTTTTCACTGTTGAACCAAAGTCAGTTTGAATTAACTTTTCAGTTCAGATTTTGAGATGATATATTGGGGAGGGTGGGGGAGAACATACACCGAAGTTCAGATGAATTATGCCTCCTAAATTCTAGTTCCCTCAGTGAACTCCTTTCCATCACATTTTTCATATAGTTGTAGTTTATAAGGGACCAAAAGAGACTATTGTGATCATCTAGTCTGATCTCCTGCATAACGCAGGCCATAGGAATTTCCTATAATTTTCTGTTTGAACTAGAGCATCTTTTAGGAAAAAAACATCCTATTTGGCAATTTTAAAATTGCCAGTGAGAATCCCTGAAACTTGGTAAATTATTCCAAAGGTTAATGACTATCAATGGAAAATCTGAATCTTATTTCTAGTCTGCATTTGTATAGCTTCAACTTCCAACCACTGAATCTCGTTATATCTTTGTCTGCTAGATTGAACAGCCTTCTGTTATCAAATTTCTATTCTCCAACATAGATACTTAGACTGTGATCAAGCTAACCCTTAACCTTCTTCTAAACAGATCGATCTCTTTGAGTCTGTCAATATATGGCAAGCTTTCTAATCCTTTATTCATTCTAATGACACTTCTCTGAACCCTCTCCCCAGTTCAAGAATCATGTTGATAAATTAGACACCTGCACCCTGGTCTCTAAAACCATTTACATCTCCTATCTGTCGCTGCTATCACCATGAACCTTGAGACAAATTAAGACCAAATAAAAGGTTAGCATAATATGCTAATTTCATTCCAAGTTCTATTCATGTTCCTTATCACTTATCTATTTAAATTGTGAGGATATTGACCTCATGTAAATCGCATGTCTTTTTAGGGTCTTTGGTTTTCATTTTGCCAAGATGGTTTCTCATTTTAACTGAAACTCTGTAGGTTCTGTGACAATCTTTTTTAGAGGCAGCAATTTATTGCAAGGTAGAACTCTTTATTATAAGCGTCTAACTTTACTTACGATAAGTAAGGCTAAGATTTAGTCACGAAGGTCATGGAATCAGTGACTTCCAGCAACTCCATGACTTCAGCAGTCAGGAGCTGCAGGGTCCCCCACTCTCCGATGGGGGCTGGGAACTACAGGGTACCCATGATGCCTGTCGGCCCCTGCAGCTCCCATGGCTGAAGGCAGTGGGGATATCCCTGAGCTCCTGGTGGCTGCGGGTGGTGGGGGAAATCCCTGAGCTCCCAGACCCTGCAGGCATCAGGGAACCCCTGGAGCTGCAGGTGGCAGGTGTACCCCACAGCCCCCAGCTGCTGCAGGTAGTTCCTAGCTGTGTGTAGCTGCCCCACTTCAAGTGGTGTGGGGACCTGCAGATCCCTGTTTTGTCCCGGATATTTTTAGTAAAAGTCACAGACAGGTCACTGCTTCCGTGAATTTTTGTTTTTTGCCCATGACCTGTTCGTGACTTTTACTAAAAATATCCATGGAAAAAATCTTAGCCTTAACGATCAGTCACAACTGGTCTCTTCAATGTTCTATTACTACTAGCTACAAATGTGAAAACTGCCACTGCTGGGAGTCTAGTAGTATTAGAGAGATGGAGAGTGTTACATGGAGATTTCAAGAGGAAATCTCCAATTACTGTACTTCAAGAGATGGGTGAATGTGTTCACGCTTAACTTACAATCACACTCGCTGATTTGTGAAGTACCAAAAAAAGGTATTGTTGCATCTTTTCTGAAAGGAAAAAGTTACTTATTTGGTGGGCACACTAATACTACATTGCCACTAAGAATATGCTGAATCATTTAAAAAAAAAACCTGATTGTACTTATGCCATAATTAGATCTTCTAGTTCTTGCAGTTATTATACTAATGTTCATGAGATGAGTCCCCTAACCAGTTATTGCATTGTTTCCTTACATAAATGTGTCTCCCAGGTTGGCCACTACACATGTGCTTTTAATTGTCCTTTATTTAGCTTCCTCAGAATTATCATTTTAGCTTCATCAGCACTTGGAAATTTAATGGCTACAAAGTAGGTAGGATCAAAGTATTAACTAGAGAGCTTGTTACATCCCTTTTGTGGAGCATTTTCTCTGTAAGTTGCAACCTTTTGGGGTGTGTGAGAGAGAAAAATATGTATTCCCATGTGTTAAAATACAGAAGGAAGAAAATAAGGTATTTTATTTTCATTTTTCTTAGATAGTTTCAACACTGTAGATAAACTTTATAACAAGCTTTCTCTCTATTAGAATGTATCTTATTGATTAGCCTAGTAGTGCAAACACTGTACTGGGTATCTTATAAAGATAGCTATAGTCCATACTCTACAACTTTAAATCTAAGAGCCAAATTATGCATTTACTACTGAAATGAAGCTTGCCAGCCATCAATCATCCCACTGGAGCCAATGTTAGCACTCATGGTAGTAAGCACTACAGATGCTAGAATATGTTTGCATGATCAGGACCTAAATAATCAAAGTACAGATGGGGAATGGATGGAATACAACAAAAATCAGTATGTCGAGTCAGTCCCATGACTTGAGACTAAATATGGTTTGTTTTGTCCAGTTGTTTTTGTTTTGATTCATTTTTTTTAAATGATCATGATCCATCCTGTCTTAGTAAGGCTTTTCTAAAGGGAGGACTGAGATTTTTGTAGTGATTTTTGTTTTGGAAGGAGAACTGAAGGGAGAATTCAGTGGAGGAGTAGCATATCCAGAGCGGTAGTTCCTGGTGGGAGTGGCCACTGGAGAAAAGGCCAGGATCTGTGAGACGTAAGTGGGGAAGTTCATTGTTTTGCTTTGGCTCGAGTAGAGCAAAGTGAATGGAAAGGGAAGCAGAAAGAAATGAGATCATAGAGGAAGGAGGGAGACAGTTTGTGCATGTTAGCAGTACTATTTCCCATAAAGACCTTCTATAGCGTGTATGAGTTATTGAGAATTGGGGACTGAAGCTATTCTTCTCTCCAAGTGTTTAAAAAAAATTAAAAAAGAGAAAATGAGCAATTCTGGGCAGCAGTGCTATATAGAGACAGAAAGGTAGCGACCTGGAAAAGGGAATGCATGGGCTCTGGATGAGCTCAATACCATATGCTGCCAAGTGAGAAAAAAAAATAGGTATTCTGGTAGCACTGCAGAAAAGATTTACATTGTGTATATAGAGAAAATGAAATTAACAAAGACAACAGGCGCATAGATAAGAGACAGCTGCCAAGACAATAAAAGACTGTACCCACTTGGCTGTGCAACAGAAGGTTTCTTTTGGTTGCGACTGAAAAACATATTATGACTGACGTGAAGCGTAAGTCCTTTCTGTGAAGACATTAGCATGACATTTATTGGAAAACTAAGTCTCTACTGAATGCTATCCACATGTACCAGATGCGCAGCTAAGGGACAAATGCCATCTCTTTTACATAAGGCTTGCTAGCACCCAGTCTCAATCAGTGGGGAAAATGGTATCTCTGAATGGTACTGAACAAGGTGTCACATACCCATTGAGCAAACTGAATGTTACTTGTCTAACAGACACTTGCAGGCTGCTACACATCCCAGCCATTTTGACTTTTATTCCATGTAAGTCTTGCATAGAGATTCATGTCAATGGCCAAAGCTAGTACTTCACTTGTTTTTGTTAATGTATCTGACTTTCAGGCCGCAGGGATACAGCCATTGTGCAGCTTCTAAATGGTTGCCTCTACAGTCCTGCTATAATTACAACAGCGTAGTACATAGGCACCACACACAGAATATTTCTTAAATATTTAAATTAATTCCACTAGATCTGCTCGGAATTAGTGCTGATGCAAGCACATATAGCACTATATGACACATTGGCTGGGGTGGTTTGCAGACTTGCAGTTCATCGATAAAGCAACAAGTGAAAGAATCTAGACAAAGTAAAATAGATCTTGTAGGAAAGATTATCCCTGTACAGGGAGTCTTCCTCACCCTGATACATTGCACCATAGCTGTGGTTCCCTCACACTCCCAATTGCAAAGACTGCTCACAGCTAATGCCCCTATGGGTATTAGCTAACACAAAAGAGACAGAGACAGAGCCTGCTTTATTATTATCCTGAAGGGCAGCATTGCACATGTTGAAATAAAAAACCCTATGACTGTATCAAACTGCTATTTTGAAAGCTAGCCAATTGATTATCCTTCGGAGCATCTCCTAGCAGGTCGTGCTGCTCCCATAATTAATCTTGTTGGCAGGTCTCATTGACCTTGTTTAGCGTATGTAAATTAATTTCATCCCAACCCGCTGCCAACAAAACTAGCAGCTGTACCTATCCTAGTCTACACTTAAGTTTTGTTGGGATATCTATATTAGCAAAACCCTCCTAGTTCAGAAGAAACTTACACTGGCAAAAAAAAATTTATGATGTTATAACTGTTTCTTTGGATTTTGCCTGTTTAGAAGTATTCCTCTGCTCTCCCCAACCCTCCCCCCCCACATTTCATAGATTGTAGGGCTGGAATGGACCTCTAGAGGTCATCGAGTCCAGTCCCCTGCCCTCATGGCAGGACCAAATACTGTCTAGACCATTCCTGATAGACATTTATCTAACCTACTCTTAAATATCTCCAGAGATGGAGATTCCGCAACCTCCCTAGGCAGTTTATTCCAGTGTTTAACCACCCTGACAGTTAGGAACTTTTTCCTAATGTCCAACCTAAACCTCCCTTGCTGCAGTTTAAGCCTGTTGCTTCTTGTTCTATCCTTAGAGGCATGACATTACTAAACAGCAGATGTTTCTAGGGTAGATATGGCCCTTGCCTTTTCTCTAAAAATATCTGAACTCTGTGCAGGTGATCGTTACCAGTCTAACAGTGTGGATTGCCTCTACTATACTTAGTCTCATTGGTGAAGAGAATAAAGGCAGTTTACGCTGTTAAGCGGGTAATGGAGAAGGGGTAATGGCATAGGTAAAGCTGGTTGTTTGGCGGGCAGTACATTGTACTTTCACCAGGGACTGCCCAGTTTGAGTGAGAATGGCTTCCGGACTTTAGCCTCTGAAGATGGCAAGGGCCAGGAACCCTGTGCAAAGAGGTGCTTGTGGTCACTCGAGAGAAGACTGGCTGTTACACACAGAGCAGCTCTTCTTTGTAGCTCACTCCACTTTGCCCATTCCATTCAGAAAGAGCCCCCTGCCAAAAAAAAAGGGGGGAGGGCTGTTCAAATGACCTGTGACTAGCACTGAATTTTGCATATTCAAAAGACTGTAAATAAAGTTGATTGGGGATGGCAATGTGAGTTATCACTGGTGTTTGAGCAGCAGCAAATGGGCACTGTAATCAGTATTTAAGGCTTAGGAACACATTGGATGATGAAAGCAAACAGGTGCCTATGTATCCTGAGGGATGCAGTTTGCCTCATTTAGCACTGAGTTGTGTAGCATATGTTTAGCTGTGTCCTGAGATGGTCTTCCCATCGGCATTGTTAGCAGTGAGGTGGGATATGAGAATGGTGGGTGGCTCTTTTGGAGAAGTAAAAGTGTTTGTGTTACGTGCAGTTGTGTGTAAGGTGAAGGGGTGGTAAAATGTAGCAGGTGTAGGGTTGATTGTGGAGTGGTTGTGTGCATGGCATGTGTTGGTAGCTCTTGTATGTAGTGGTTGTGTGTACTTATGACGTTACGGGATGCAATCCAGACCAATCAGGGGCTGTGTCACAACTTGCCCTGAAACCTGGGGTGCCTCACAGTGCTTTGCTGCTAACCTGGGCTCCTTACAAACAGCCAAACACCATGCAGGTCACACCCTGAGTGCCTGTGCATAGCCACAGCCCTGGTCCAACCACCCTGATCCCAGCAGTAAAAGGTTCTGTAGCCATATAAATAAACAGAAAAGTAGGAAAGAAGAAGTGGGATACTAAACAGAGGATGGGCTGGAGATTATCTTTAATTTGGGAGTGGTCCAACACCTAGACAAATATTTTGCCTCAGTTTTTAATAAGGGTGATGAGTTTTGGGGTAATGGCAGGGTGGCTAATGGAAATGAGGATATGGTAGTAGAAATTACCACATCTGAGGTGGAAGTCAAATTCAAACAGCTTAATGAAACCAAATTGGGGAGCTCCAGGTAATCTCTATCCCAGATTATTGAAGGAACTGGCATATGAAATTGCAAGACCAATAGCAAGGATTTTTAATGAATCTGTAAACTTTGACATTTTACTCTATGACTGGAGAATTGCTTATATAATTACTATTTTACAGAAAAGGGGAAAAAGTGATCCAGGAAACTACAGATGCGTTGGTTTGACCTTAATTGTATGCAAGGACTTGGAACAAATTTTGAAAGAGAGAGTAGTTAAGGACATAGAGGTAAATGGTAATTGGGATAAAATACAACATGGTTTTAGAAAAGGTAGATTGTGCCAGACCAACGTGATCTCTATCTAAAAAATCTTTTATTTTCTCAAAGGAAAAGGAAATGCAATAGTTATAATCTACCTGGATTTCAGTAGGGCATTTGATATAGTTCCACATGGGAAACTATTAGTTAAATTGGAGAAGATGGGGATCAATGTGAGAGTTGAAAGGCCAATAAGGAAATAGTTAAAGGGGAGATTACAATGGGTCATACTGAAAGGTGAACTGTCAGGCTGGAGGGAGGTTACTAATGGATCAATCTTACTTAACATTTTCATTAATGGCCTTGGCACAAAAAGCAGGACTGTGCTAATATTCGTGGATGACACAAAGTTGGGAGCTATTGCCAATATGGAGGAGGACCGGAATATCACACAAAAAGATCTGGAAAACTTTGAAAACTGGAGGAATAGAAATGGGATGAAATTCATTAATTCAAAGCGTAAGGTCATCCACTTAGGGACTAACAAGAATTTTTGCTATAAGCTGAGGATGTATCAGTAGGAAGTGACAGAGGAGGAGAAAGATTTGGATGTATTGGTTCATCACAGGATGACTAAGAGCCGCCATTGTGATGTGGCTGTGAAAAAGGCTAATTCAATGTTAAAATGCATCAGGCAAGGTATTTCCAGTAGAAACAGGGAAGTGTTATTACCATTATACAAAACACTGGTAAGAGCTCATCTGTAATGCTGTGTGCAATTCAGGTCTCCCATGTTAAAGAAAGATGAATTCAAACTGGAACAGGTGCAAAGAAGGGCTAATAGGATCATAGGTGCCGACTTTACCCGGTGCTGGTGGGTGCTCACGCTTCCCCGCCTCCGGCCCTGCCCCAACTCCACCCCTTCCCCACCCCCATTCCAACCCCTTCCCCAAATCCCCGGCCCCGCCTCCTCCCCTGCATGAGCTGCATTTCCCCTCCATTCCCCTCCCTCCCAGGCTTGCTGCAAATCAGCTGTTTCCGCGGCAAGCCTGGGAGGGAGGAGGGAGAAGCGGAGCTGCGGCACGCTCGGGGGAGGAGGCGGAGGTGGAGCAGAGGTGAGCTGCGGCAGGGGCGTGACACGGTGGGGAGCTGCTGGTGGGTGCTCTGCACCCACCAATTTTTCCCTGTGGGTGCTCCAGCTCCGGAGCACCCATGGAGTCGGCGCCTATGACTAGGATGATCTGAGAAATGGAAAACCTACCTTCTGAGAGGAAACTTAAAGAGCTTGGCTTGTTTAGCCTAACCAAAAGAAGGCTGAGGGGAGATATGATTGCTGTCTATAAATACATCAGAGGGATACATATCAGGAAGGGAGGGGAGTTAAGTGTCAATGTGGACACAAGAAAAAAATGGATATAAACTGGCCATTAACAAGTTTAGGCTTGAAATTTCTAACCATCAAAGGAGTGAAGTTCTGAAAGAGGGGAGTTTCAAGGGGAGCAGTGGGAGTTAAAAATCTAACTGGCTTCAAGACTGAACTTGATGAGTTTATGGAAGGCAGGGTATAATGAGACTGCCTACAATGGCATGTCGCCCATCTGCGACTGCTAGCAACAAATATCTCCAATAACCAGTGATGGGGAGGGCTTTGAGCGACTACAGAGAATTCTTTCCTGGGTGTCTGGCTGTTGGGTCTTACCCACATGCTCAGGGTCTAAGTGATCACCATATTTGGGATCAGGAAGAAATTTCCCCCCAGGTCAGGTTGGCAGGAACCCTTGGGGTTTTTGGTCTTCCTCTGCAGCATAGGGCACAAGTAACTTGCAGGTTTAAATTTGTATAAATGGTGAATGCTCTGTAACCTGAAGTCTTTAAACCATGATTTGAGGACTTCAGTAACTGAGGCAGAGGTTAGGGGCCTATTACAGGCATGGGTGGGTGAAGTTCTGTGATCTGGAATGTGCAGTAGGTCAAACTAGATGATCATGGTGGTGTCTTCTGAGCTTAAAGTCTGAGTCTATATCTACAAAGGCCCTCTTTTGGGTCCTGAAGACTCTGTACCACACATCACAGTCCCTGAATGGTGAGTGTGAATTTCTCTTTTTTAAAGCACGGTTATGCAATTTGTATGCATGTGGAGAAGAGTGTGAGAGGAATTCTCAGCTGATTGCCCCAAATATTTGTCTTGAAAATACACAATTAATAATTGTAGGTTATTTGGGCTGATGCGACCTCTTTTTTCATTCTCTGAATTACAAGCTCCCTCTCATATACCACATTACTTCCTGGTTATGGAATCAGTTCACCTTATTGTTGAAATCCAACTTCATGCACCTAACGTGAGAAAAAAGGCATTGAAGGATTTCTTACTGTGACTCCCATCTGCTTTGCATCTGGTCAATTTTGAAGTAATTCATGACTGTAGCATGAAGAGTGGAAAATAGCTTCAGTCAGTGGTAGATGATGGAGGTCAGGTAAATACGTGTAATGAGGAATGATGCCTCCAGATATAAGGCAACTATTTACAGGGTAATGTGTGATAAAGGTGGATAAATGCAGAATACTGACAACGTTAATGAATCTTGGTGACATCAAACCAACAAAACAAACAAAGTGAACCTGAACAGACATTGCAAAGTGTAGGCTGTAGAAAGAAATATAAAATTGAATGAAATAACAATCTGGTAGTCTTGACTAAAGATGAGATAAGCAAACAAAACCAACATCAGATCGGGTCATCGCTAAAGCAGCCTTATACATAGGCCTGTCAGAATCCATTTTTTTTCAATGTTGATTAATACAGATTCTTATTTTGAATTTTTACAGTTGTGGGAAATTGAGGAAGGGAGAAGGGCTGGGATTAAGGGCTGTGGTCCTGAGTTAACGTTAAGGGGGAGGCTACAGTCCTGTTCCAGATAAGACCCTGGCTGTGGGCGAGGCCATCCCACTTCTGAATAGTTCCTGCCTGGTGAGTGAGTGAGGGGCTGCAGGGTGTGGGGCTCCTGGAACCAGATCACTGCAGGTGCAAGTGTGGTGAATGCTTCGGTCCTTGCAGGGTGCAGCAGAGATCCCTGGCCAGGATTGTGAGGCTGTGCAAGGAGCCCTCTGTAGCTCTGTTGTCATGGCCCTGCTCCATCCTCCCATGACAGTGGGGCTGCAGAGTGGTCTCTGCACTGCTGCTAGGTCAAGGACATCCAGTCCCTGTAGGTACAAGGCATGGGGGGAGACTGCAATTGTGCTGACTGTTGCTGATGGATTTTGTCGATTTTCAGCGTCTCAGCTGAAATCGCCATTTACCAAAATCTGTTGATTTAAATCGAATCCCTCCATACCTACTCATATACTATATTAAGAGGAGGCTGCCATCTGTAGGCAATCTGAACCAGGGTTAAGGTTCCTGTCAAGTACTATGTAACGGTGAGTCACTTGGATTCAGGGCCGGCTCTAGGGTTTTTGCTGCCCCAAGCAAAAAAACCAAACCAAAACAACAACAACAAAAAAAAGGCCAGAGTGTTGCCGGCGAAGCAAAAAAGAAAGAAAAAGGGCCGGAGTGCTGCCCCAAGCGCTCGAATGCCGCCCCTTGAAAAGTGCCGCCCCAAGCACATGCTTGGAGCGCTGGTGCCTAGAGCCAGCCCTGCTTGGATTAACGCATAAGAAGCGGGTGGCTTTTTCAATAAAATTTTAAGTCAATAAGACAGTAGTCATATCAAAGATCTTTATTTGCAAGAACTGGTACCAGCTCACTGTGGATGCTGTGTGTGTGTCTGTGAGCAGGGAAAAAGGTGTCTGTAAAAGACATCTCTAGTGTAAATAAAGAGCAATTGACTTCACAGTTTTCAGGATATCTATTTCTGTGTGCTGTATTTGTTGCCTGGAAGAGCATCTAAGCAACAGCTACAATTCAATGCCATTATAAAAGATTAGAAAACGAATCTTTGATTGCCTCTCTGGTATTCTGGAAAGCAAAGGAAATAGCAATATTAAAGGAGCTGTCTGTCTCTCTCTTCATCCGATGTTTGTTTGCTTGTTGTATAGACTAGGAATTTACTTGTGTGTTGATATTTGGATCTGCAAAGTGCCTGCATTGTGAAACCTGAGTAAGAAAACAGTTACATTTAAATTTATGCATTTTATTGTGTTGCTAGCAATTACTGTTGCTGTAAGCAGGAATAAAATCCACCAACACAGGAAAAGCAAAATCAGGCAATAGAATGCTTGCAAAATGCAGTATATTTAAAGGAGATCCACACCATTTCTGGGCAACTCATACTCTTTGTTTAGAATTTTAAGATTCAACTGTGCTCACTAGACTCAGGGCTGTTTTTGTAGTGGTGTGCAGCTGCACTGCCCCATTGGGAGCTGCCGGAGGTACAATGCTTCCCTGAAATCCCAGGCTTACAGAGGGAGCATACCTGGTGCTATTTTCCCCCTTAAGGAATGTAGGCTGGTGTAGACAGGTTGGGAGCCATGGCCAACTTCCTCCATGCCACATTCCATCACTTTTGGGGTAACTACTGCTTACAGTGCACCATCAGGGTGCAATCCTTGAGCTTAGGAGAATGCAAATTCCTTCACTAGTTAGCCCACATGCATAGACTGCAATAAGAGAGCTAGCATGTTAAACAGCTAACACTGGTTACAATCTCAGTTAAACAAGGCAGCATGTAGTTTCAATATATTAGTTAGCTGGCTAAGGTAAGCTGTAGGAGACAGAGGAACTCAACTAGTGAACATGTTGAAACTGAATGTCTTGTCTATGGTAGGATTTTAAGGTGTTAGTTAACACACACCCATTCTTCCTAGTCTAAACAGGGCTCAAGGGATGCTCTGGTGTCTGTCACTAATTCATAAGACGGAAAGATGTGTGAGCATGATGTATTCAATGGGAATTCCAGTTTGGGAGTCCTGGATCAATTGGTTAGTCAGACAATGATGTGACTGCTGTACTTGAGCCAGGTCCTTTAGTGACTATATAAATGCTTTAAGGACCTTCTTCCCCACCCTGTACCATCTCCTGGAGGGTACAGAGAATGCAAATGCTTAGTAGCTCCTAACATGTGTTATCTTCTGAAATGCTTTTGAGACAACCATCTGGGATGATCATGAGCTCCAGCATCTGGAAACTGTCCTAGCTCAAAGCAGACGTAGGAGTTAAGAGGGGAGATTGTGAGACACAGCAGCCGGAGGCCAGGTCAGGATGACCTAAGCAGATTTGCCTTCTAGAGCTGTGACCTTTTGCTCTTTAAGCTGAAGACATCTTACCTCATTGGGCTATGTTGTGTGTTTAGGTGAATTATGTGAGGCAAATCATTTTTTTTATTTTAATCTGTATTTAACATTATTTTATAGCTTGTGGACTCCTGGTTTGGTAACTTCAGAACTGCCTGAAAGAGGGCCAAGTTATTCAGTAGCTAAGGAGAGGTACAAACTTAACACTCCACCTGCTCTTGGGCAAACAGCATGGTAAACAGAGGGCTTTTCTTTCACAGGTTGCATTGTTAAGGCCTGTGACAGGCAGTACAGAGGGAGAAGTGGCAAGATCATGACCTTAAGTTAATATGGGGTATGAGTAACAAGGGCAACTGAAACAGATGACAAAAATCAAACTATCCCTCGTGTTTGGCAAAACAAACTTTCAGCACGAAGCAATTTCTTTCAGGCAGGTCTGATTGTCCCCCTTCTACTGACCAAGCAATGCTAGATCAGGCACTGCACAGCTTCCTCCTGTCTGGAACAGTCTGACCATTGATTTTTAGTCACCATAAGTAGAAGTTAGGTTCTTAGGAATTTGTGAGTCGAACTTACCAAAAAAATTGAAATAGAATTATTTTTTTCATGGTAAAAGATTCATCACATTTTCCAGTCAGATTGTGAAAGTATTTATTTGCAGTTACACTTCTCAGCCACTGTGTTTCTGAAAATTCACCAAAGGAGTGGTCTAAGGTAACTGCCAAAAATGGAGGTGAAATTGCTGTGGGGAAGCATGTTGCCATTTTCCCCTCCCAATGTCTGCTGTTTAAGGAAGGCTATTGTCCAGTGGTGAAGTATAAAGAGAGAGTAAGTGCAGCATTTAGGTTTTATTCCTTCCTCCATGTGTACTGTCCTCTTTCATCAAGCACTTCCTGAAAGTAGTTTTCTTTGTATGCTTATAGTAGGATGACCTCCGCTGCTTTGTTCTGTGATTGTACAGCACCTACCACAAAGGGAGCTTATTCCATGACTGGGCCTCCTAGGTGTCACTGTAATACACATAATGCCTGCAATTGGGAAGCTAGTGTAACAGCTATTTATTATGCCAGGAGGGACCTCTTAGAACAAGATTACTGGGTCTCAGTGAGCCAAGAAAAGCATGGATGCTTTAATCAGGGAAGCATTATATAGAGCTGTGGGCCCACACTTGGTAAGGCCTTTCTCAGTCTTGCAGAGACAATTGCTAGTTAGGCAGCCAGCACTTGAGACAAGCTCAACTATTCCTTGATAGCTGTGCAGTGTTGAGCTAAGCAACAGAGTGACTTGTTTTGTAAAGTGAAAATTGGTTCCTTACTACTGCTAGGTATTTTCAGAGATGTAAATAAAGCAGCAGCAATTTTAGAAGTGTTCTGATTAATCGTCACACACAGGGTGTTTTTTTTCTTTAAATGACAGTTTCTCTTTTCTCCCTTTATAGGCAGCATCAGCAATTTCAGGCTGAGAGTGGTGTATGTTCAGACACCACACAGTGTACTAAATGCTAACCATGCTGACTTGCTACTGGGAGCAGGATGCTTTGCAACTGCTCCTGTAGTAGACTTCCTGCTCCAGAGGGCGTGTACCAGCAGAACTTATATATGTAATAGACATGCTCAGAACCCGGAATTTCTATTTCATGGGAAATTCTGAAAATTGTTTTCATGTTAAGTTGGAATAGAACATCAAAAATTCCCACAAATATAAAAAAAAAATCAACTCTTTTTTTAAATATCAACTTGTTTTTTCTTAATTTATTTAAAAAAATTAAATGTTAACAATTTTATTATTACTAAACCTTCACCAGTCAAAACAAACCCTTCCTGGATTGAGTCTCTTCCTGCTATTGCTGCTGTGGGCTGGGCTGACTTATATAGGACCCTCAGCTTTCCCACTCCCACCAGCCTTTGGGGGAATTATTGGTTAAATAGATTCATCTGGACCATCCCATAGTTCTACGGTTGTGGGGTAGTCCACTACCTGCAGTTGTGTTTCAGAAGACCAGGGTTCTCTTTCCCCACTCAACGACAACTAACTTTAACAAATTTCAAAATGCTGTTGTTTTTTAAATGAAATTTAAATCAATATGGTCCATTTTTCAGTTTCGATAAATTGACATTTTCCGACAGAGGAATATTCCACTGGAAAATTTTCAGTCAGCTCAAATATTTGTCTTTAATAATAAAGACCAAATTCCTTGGTTATGGTCTCAAGATTAATAGGTGACTGCCATGACACACACTGGACCACTGCCATACCCTTGGCACGAGAGAGAGAGAGAGAGTGTGTGTGTGTGTGTGTGTGTGTGTGTGTGTGTACCATTGCTTATACTACAGAACCAGAACTGATCACAGGACTGGCTTCAGTTTACCCTATGATAGACATTACCTGCAAGACAAAAATAAAATTAGACGGAATTTGTACAGTGTGAAGCTTTAGTCCTGTCAGTTTCCTAAGGGCTGCAAGAACAAAGTTGGAGAGGAAATCCACTCCTGCTGAGCAAACATCCTGCTCAGGAATTCTTCAGTTTTATTCCTGAAAAACTTTGGAGCTCAACAGCGTCTGGTGAGTACGCACCCATAAATGCCTCTTCTGAAAATCCTTACTCATGCAGTAGTGCCATGGAAGTCCTCATATAAGTTAGGATTAGTCATGGAAATGTTCAAATTCTCTTCCTCCCCCCCACCCCAGCTCCCTCTTTTCCCCCGGTCCTATAATATATTCCTTTACATAGTCACCTTTATGAACAGAAATGGCTCAAACACAACAAAAATTACAGGTTAGTTTTTGCTAGTTTGGAACCACATCTGGATTTTCCCAGACTCGTACACTTTTTTATTTAAAAAAAGTGAACATTTGTACAAATATGTGAACATTCATGGAAAGTGCATTACTGGCTTGTAACCAAGTGAAGTATAGGGTCACAGATCTAGATACAGTATGTAGATACTTATTCTATGCTACATTTAGTGCCCACTATAGGGCAGTTCTGGAAGCTACTTTACACCAAGCTGATAAAAACAAGAGAATATTTTATGGACTTTCATGTATAAATTTTATAGTGGGGTATTTTAGTGTCTCCACTTAAGGTGAATGATATTCTCAGAGCCGGATCTTATAAGTTCTCTGGGCACAGGTCTACTATCCCCTTCATTGGGAGATCTGTAGTGTGGTGGGATCGCAGGACTGGACCTGCAAATCTAGTCTCAGCAGTAGATATTAAAGAAAATAGAATCCTGATTAGCTGTTTATAGTCATGCATGAGCATGCTGCTTTTGCTTTACTATTTTGGAACATAGAGCAGGATGGTTTTCAGACTCCTTAGGAAGCCTTCCCACATAATGAAAATCAAAAGATAGAAAATGAGAGGGAACATTGCTAACATTGGGTCACTTCAGATCTGTGGCAAGAGGTTGAGAGAATTTACAATAGTAAGTAATAACTGAAGGCTTGATAATTATAGAGATTTGTAAATCACACAGCATAGACTTTCAGTGTCATCTTGCTGGATTTGTTACTCCCCAAACACGCGTTTCAGAACAGTGGAATTGGTTTTATATTTGTGTAATGTTTATCTAATTTGTGTGTATTTTCTAGCTTTCTTTGTTCTGAATTGGCTAATAACATGCATCACTTTGGCCTTAATCTTTACATAATATATTTACACTACTTGTATATTGCAATCAAAAATGACCCCCCGCCATCTATCAAAAAAGTCCTATCCTGCAGACCTTACTCAAGCAAAATTCCTGTTGACTTCAATCAGAATATTGTATAGGGCCTGCAAGGGACAGGGCCGTATAGTGATACTTACAGCTATTTAGCAATCCTTTTTTGGGGATTTCAGTTAAAGCGGAGTCAATATCTTTTCTTAAACAAGAAGTTGGTACAGCATGGGACTTGAAAAAAAGGGATGGGGGAACACAGTTGGCTCAGCAATTTTTTTTTCAGAAAGCTCTATGTAAAAATGTTGAGGGGAGATTGTGATCTCTTGTTGGTTGCTTCTCTGTTATGTTAATGGCTTATATCAGGGTTGGCCAAACGTACTGATCCTCCGAGCCACATATGCCAATCTTCAGAAGTTTGAGAGTTGGGCGCAACTGCTCAGGGCTTCCGTCCTGTGGCAGAGTGGTGGGGCTCAGGGCTTCAGTCCCATGGGAGGTGCCTGCCGACGCATATGGCTTCGGCAAGAGTGAGGCTGTAGCCCTGAGCCCTGGCAAGCACCTCCTGTGCGTCTGAAGCCCCTAGACCCCCTCCCCACTGGGCAGAAGCCCCTAGCCCTGCTGTAGGGCAGAAGCCCTGAGCTCCGCCCCCCAGTTTGGTAGGTGGAGAATGGGGTGAGGGGCTCCATGAGCCGCACTTTAACTGTAAAAGAGCCTCATGCAGCTTGTGAACCGGGGTTTGGCCACCCCTTGCTTATATCTTTGCTTGCTGCTATCTGGTCTAAGTCATTTCTAATGAAGCAACTCTTATCTCCTCTGGTGTAGTCCTCATTTGTAGTTGCTCTTGCTCAGAAAAATGTGGATTTGGATGTGGTTCCTGTTTTACCCTGTATTGTGTAATTAAAATAATCTATTATAGAAAGTAATTCTTTATTAATATTTTGAAGATAAAGACTCTAAGACAAAACTGGAAGTTATTTTGTTTTTATGTTTCTAGCAGTGCATTTAATAGTTTTCAAATAAGTTTTGCATTTATCTTGTAAGCAGATGGTGAGGGCCAGATTATCAACTGGAGCAAACTGACATATTGCTGTCAGATGAGGAAAGGCCACACAGAGTTAAAGGATCTGGTTTCTAGAGTAGATAATGACTGCCACCTACATTTTTAATGGAGAAGATAGCCATGGTTGAGTTTGTATAGCTTCAGCTTCCAGACTAAAAATAAGATCACATCTTTAATAGTGAGAGTAATTAACCATTGGAACATTTACCCAAGGATATAGTAGATTCTCCACCACTAAGTCTCTAAACCAAGACGGAATATCTTTCTAAAAGATAGCTGCAGCTCAAACAAAAGCGATAAGCTTGAGGCAAAAATTGCTGGGTGAAATTATATGGTCTGTATTATGCAGGAGGTCAGAGTAGATGATCAAGATGGCCCCTTCTGGCCTTAAAATCTATGAATTTTGTGAGCCAAATGCCAGCCTGGAATAGCTGTGAATTTACACCTAATCTGATAGGAGCACCTGCATAAGGCCCCTTAATACCATGCTAGGGCTATTGGCTCATTAGGAACTTTGAGAAAAGATGACCACCTTGTACTGAACCACTATTGTCTGCCACTTCCTGCATTTTGTTTGGACATTTTATGTTCAAGTACTAACTGAGGGATGATCCCCTCATGCTTTATTCTCTTAAAGATAAATCTTTAGTGGATCAGGCCCTCAGTTGTACTCTCTAGTTTCACATAGTATTCTTTGGGCAAAAAAGAGATATGCAGAAACTGTAACAATGTTAACATTTTTATAGAAGGGGTAGAAATTATGATACCAGCACTAACTAGGTAGGTAGATGCACCAATCTTGTGTAGACATCCTAAACTGCTACCTCAGAGGTATAGTGCAGACTAGGATATTTTTCTGAAAGTAGAAAACAGAAAAAAAATGTACCACAACCCCTGAGCTGGTTTTTATAAGGAGTAATAATGCTCCAGCTGCTGTATTTGCTGTTACTCAAGAGAACTGGCTCGTGCATCCTCACTTGTTTATATGTTCATGAAAGCTAGATAACAGCTCAAAGGTCACTACTCTCCACTCACTGAATGCCCAGAAAATAAAAGTGTAGTCCTTGAGAAATATAAGTGCTAGTGGCAAAGGTCACCAAACATTATTTCAGTTCTGTGGATTGTGAATAGCTTTACAGGAGGTAATAATTCTGAAAAATAAAGGACTGAGCCTGTCAAGGTTCCTTCCCCACTCTGAACTTTAGGGTACAGATGTGGGGGACCTGCATGAGAAGCTCTAAGCTTAACTACCAGCTTAGATCTGGTCTTGCTGCCACCATCCAGATTCTCAGTGTCTGGAACACCCTCTTTCTCCCCAAAACCTTCCCCTCCCTGGGTAGCCTTGAGAGACTTCATCAATTTCCTGGTGAACACAGATCCAAACCCGTTGGATCTTAAAACAAGGAGAAATTAACCATCCCCCCTCCTTTCTCCCACCAACTCCTGGTGGATCCAGATCCAACCCCCTTGGATCTAAAAACAAGGAAAAAAATCTATCAGGTATTAAGAAAAAAAGGCTTTTAATTAAAGAAAAGAAAGGTAAAAGAAAACCCTCTGGGAGAGATTAGCATACCAGCTACTCTCACAGACAACAGATTCAAAACACAGAGGATGTTCCCCTGGGCAAAACTTAAGTTACACAAAAAATACCCAAATATCCAATTTGATTCTTCCTCTAATTGCACAAGACAGGTTACAAAGAAATAAACATAAACCTATTTATCCCTTTCTAAAACTTACTACTCTGATAAGAGGCTGGTTCCTTGATCTTTTTCACTCTGGCTGAAACTGACTAAACAAAGGAAACTTCCCTCCTTCCTTTTGAAATATCTTGTTCCCCAATTGGTTCTTCTGGTCAGGTGTCAGCTAGGCTAGGTGAACTTCTTAACCCTTTACAGGTAAAAGAGGCATTAATCCTTAACTATCTGTTTATGACAGAGCCCAACAGTATTGCATTTCCCAATAGCATTGCATGCCATGGAATCCGCAGACTGTAAGTACTATCCTCAGCCCCAGTAGTTCACTGGGGAGGAAGGACACTATGTCTTCAATAATTGGGCATCATATGAGTTTTAGAAGATTGCTGTCATGTAATACAAATACTGTCACTCTACTTCAATGCAGTATTGCCTTTCATTTCAAAGCCACTGTTATAAATCCCACACCCTGTAAAAAAGCATTAGAAGAAACAGCTACAGTGATGGTGAATTCATTCTCTCAGCATTGCCAATGTCTGTCAGTGCACTTATAAATTGTGGATTGTTTTGGGGATGAAGAATTGAGGAAATACCGTGAGATGTGCACATAAATATTGATAAATTAGAAAAAGAACAACAAATAAAGGCTTTGGTGTTTGATTGAAGTGAAAATCCTGTGCTGAAGGCCAGTATAACACATGTAAGATTGCACCTGCCTTTAAGCCAGGCTAGAAAAATGCACCTGAGAAACACTCATTTTTCCATTTAAAAAGTCTACCAACTTTGCTAGGTCAACAGGAGGCTAATAGAAGCAGGAGAGGGGTAAAAACAAGCCACCAAACCCAACACTGCTTAAAAGTACATAAGGCCAGATATTAAAGTATGTGGCAGGGTTGGGTACTTGAAAGTACAATAAAGATCCTTGTATAGTACGCAATAATATATGAGTTTTTTGGAACTCAAAATTACTAGCTGAAAATACCTGTTTGGGTTCATTTTGTCGTAGTTGTAGTGATAGTATTTTCTGATCACTGCTTGCTCTTCTGTTACCTCCTCCACTCATATTTCCAGATTAAAGTCCACTTTTTACCTGAAATTTCTCCCTCTTTCCCATTTATTTTCTACCGTCGGTATACAATGGCATGAGGCATGTAAGGCGTTATGTTTTGTCCGGTCTTTATCCTACCTCCCATTTTGTCCCTGCAGTTTGTAAACAAACAATTACAAGCACATCTTAGATTATTTAGATATCTGATTACACTGCTAGACATCTAGGACACAAATGGCACCTGCAAATTGTAGCAACAAAACAAAATATTTGGTGTTGAAAATTCAGGCCACATGCTGCTGCCAACAATTTATAGCTACAGTCTTAATTGGTGCACAGGGTTTAGCACAAACCCTCTGCAAGTCAATTTCACCTAATCAATTGGTCCTCTTTAAGAAGACTAAGTATTGTAAGTTAAAAATGCTCTAAAATGTTTTAGCTACTAGAATTATGAGACATCTTTCCAGTGTTGAATAATAAAATAATTATACATAATTAACATAATGTCAGTTTTGAGAGGCTGTTATTGGGCTATGCAGAACTTCTAAAAGCAAATATTAAAAACTGAAAACTATTTTGGTTTGAAAGGATCATATTAACATCAACTGTAGAAGAACAATCATGCAAAACTTCTGATAAAAGATCAGCATTATAGTACATTGTTTACCTCTTTGTGACACTAGTAATATTTTCTTTCTAGATCAGTGGGGCAATGTTGAAACATAGCATTATCTGTCCAGTTTTTTGGGGATTAAGAATTTACAGCCCCTCATATTCCAATATACACCTAAACAGGCCATATCCTTAGCCCTGGTTGCTTCTCATTGGAAGGTGTGGGTCTAAGTTATCTCATGAGCTTTGAAAATCAATTCTTTTCTTTCTTATGGTAGGTGCAGGGGCTGCTCAGCAGTGTGTTTGACCATGAATCACCATCTAGGGAGATCAGTGGTGGAACCACACAGCCCCAGATGTTCTTCAGCATCTTACAGGAATATGGATTTTCCTGGCCCATACCTGCTAAGCGTGAACACCGCCATCATTGCAATAGCCATGTCACACCTGCCCTAACCATACCTCTTTGTGCTGTGCACCCATGTGAAAGGGGGCACTGGTGCAGGCACAAAGTCACTGTGCTAAGCATAAAGCTTTTTGAACTGCTCTGTGCAGTTGCTGCCAACACACCTGGAGACCTATCCAATTCTCACTGAAGTCTAGGGGAAGACTGCCATTAACTTCAGTGAGAAATCGATTGATCCCATGCTGAGCATACGTGTTCAGCCCAACAGGGTCACATGTCCCATCCACACCCTTGCATGAATTACAGTATCAGGCACATTGACAACAATGATCATGTGGTTATCTTTATTTTCCTTGAACATCTGCTGAGCATTTCTAGCACAGCATGGTGGCACATTATCTCGGTTTACTGCTTATCTTGTTCTAACAATTTTGGAAATAAAGTATGTTTTCTCTTCAAAGCAAACAGGTCACAGATATGTTAGCTGCTCCATCTATGCTGGCTAACTATTCCCTGTCTAGTGTATCCTGAATGGAGTTGTAAGTCTATTAGTTATTTATCATTACCAGAGAAGACCCAGGTGACC
This sequence comes from Mauremys mutica, assembly GCF_020497125.1. Lineage (NCBI taxonomy): Eukaryota > Metazoa > Chordata > Testudines > Geoemydidae > Mauremys > Mauremys mutica. The sequence goes on from NC_059072.1 coordinate 173,983,226, forward strand.
TATACAGTACAGTACGTTTCTTAGTTAGAAAAATTGTACTTAATGCTTTGAGCCAATTTCCATAATGATTATATTTTTTCATATTAGAACATTTGTTTCATAAAACACTAACTCTGACAAGTGCAGCAGTATTTAGAATATCAAGTTTTTCCATCTTGCATTACTGACAAACTGCAATAATGCAGGGTACATCATAAAGTTTACAAACAGCTTTGACTCTGAACCACTGCTATAGCTTAAAAATACAGGTGAAAGAAAAATCCAGAGAGAAAATTGTCAATGAAAATTGGATTGAAATTGGATATGAGCGTGTGCAAATTACAAAAGTCACTCTGCCAAGATTCATGGGGAAAATAATTCTAGCTACTATTACATGGGCAATGCTGCCGCAAAAGAAATGAACTTATGAACGTAGATTGGACATAAATGGCTACAGGCAAATCAGAGTACCAAATGGAAAGGAAACATCATTTTAAAAAAGGTATGGGTGCATACAAATGTATACAGGCCTACTCTAAGAATGGACTGAATTGCAAAGTTTATATGCACAGAAAGATTCATGTTGTATAGAATTTTGAACCCCAGAAGAGGCCTGCTCCAGCAAGGTCCCCCAGTGAAATCAATGTTGAAATGGGTTCCTAATGGGATTTCTGAACATGAAGCACTTCCTGGATAGGGTCCAAAGTTTTGTATTGTTCAGATTCAGGTTTTTGTTCAACCTGTTTTAAAGGAGAGAGAAACCAAATCTGGCTCTGAATTTCACTAATATTTACTCCCTGCTAATGTGTTCATTCAAGATCTTAAAAAGCTGAATTTTAGAATATCTCCTACTGCTTAAAAAAAAAAAGACAGACATTTCCTGGGCTACATTATGCTCTTTAATAGTGTAACTGTAGCACCCTTGTGGCTAATATGGAGTCCTTTCTGCCAGCGGCTCTGGCCAAGAAAAAGCACACACAGGAACGCAGCAGGGAAATGCCCTTCCATCACAGGGGCACTTGCTCCAATCTTCCCGGAGCTTAAACACGTGGACACATACTGGAATAGTACAATGAATATAGGAAATGGAAATATTTATTTACAGAAGGATGTGTGATGGGTTGCCACCTGATGTACTAGAGTCCCACGGAGTCTCCCATTCCACCACCCTGTCCTGCTGAGCCAGGTCCTCAAGCCTCCTCCAGCACACACACAGGTAGGGATTCTCCCAGCTGTAGAAAGACACAGACATGGAAATCAGCTCTGCGTGGGAAGAACCAGCTAGGGGATTGCCCAGCACTCAAGTGCACATCCCGTCTGGGGTACAAACCCAAAATTGTATTGTATTGCACTGTACAGAGACCTGCATAAAATACATCTTAGTTATGCCATATTCATATCATAACATCTCTATGAAGAATATGGGGTGTAGTGTCACAGGATGTATGGAGAAAAATGGGGAGAAGATGGGGGAGCAGCAAAGCAGTGTTATATCGGACACATGGACCCATGGGCCCACTGGTACCACAGTATGAAAGGACAGATGCTGAGCACTGCCCAGGATTCCTGAACTCAGTCTAGACACAGAGATCCAGTCCAGCAGTGAGTCTTGGGTGCTCCTGGTCATCGTTGGTGCCTGTAAACTTCTGTAACAAACTCTTCTGGTGCCCTCTTCTGCCGCCCTCTGCAAAACACACGCAGAGAGACAACCTCCTCACTTAACTAAGTACAGTTTCCCTTATTCCTAAAGCAAAGCCACAAGCCCCAGTACTCACGGCCCCATACAGCTCTGAGTGACAGTGATACTGGGTCTCACTTCTCGGGCGATACCTCCCTGGCACAGTGCTCCTCCTGGCTCCTGTCCTTGGACATCCCTCTTGGGCTGGTTCTCGGCTGTGCTGCTATGTGAGAGTCTGCTCACTGTAGGCCCTCAACCCTCCCACCCCATCACTCTCCCTCTCTCCACTCTCCTTCACCCTGGAGAAAATAGCGCTTCCTATGCCTCAGGACAGTGTTTGAAAGGTGCCATGATCTCTAACCCCAAAGGGGTTTACATCAGTACAAATCCAGATTAATGCCATTGGATTCAATGGAGTTACGGCAAATGGGTTCATAGCTCATATTTCCCCTCAGTACTTATGTAAGCAAACTCTCAGGTCACTGGAAGTTTCTCTGACCAAGGCCCTTGCTCTATAGCCACCCATCAGTCAGCAATGGAAAATTATATACAACATGAATCTCTCTGTAAGGTTTCCTAGAAACCATACTACAAATGTGGCATTTAAGAGTGAATATGGCTAAAGTTTATTAGACTTGAATTGTATTGTGGGTAATTGTCCAGTAATAACCTTTGCTAAATTATAAGAAGCCTTTACTTTACTTAACAGGGAACTCAGGCTCCCCAACCTCTAATATTATCATCATTCAAGATAATGAGCAACACAAACCATTCTATTACCAATCTAAAAGCAATAAATGTCAAAGTAAAGAACTATGCAATATTCTGGCCTGGAAGAACAAAGGACAAAAGTAATGATAATGCCTTTTTATATTTGCAGTCTATTATATCATGCATAACAAATGTCTCTGTAATTGTAGACAGTGTTATTTTAACAGGTTATAAAGGGAAGATGGTGGGGGAGGTGAGGGAGTTTTGATGACTGCCCTGACAAATGCTGCAGGGTTGTTAAACTAAAATACCTGATAATTTCTGAATTCCAGCCTGGGAAACGTTCTGCTTGGGTTATTCTAAAACTGCTCAAACTTTATTGTTTAATACCACCACCTCACTCCCCACAATGTGACTTCCAGCTCCAAGCTTGCCAAGTCAATGGTTTCACTAATGAAGTGGCAGTAGCCTAAGTTTTACACTGACAGTCATAAGCAAGGGCAAAACTATATTTTTAATACAGATTATTGATTTTATGGAAATTACTGAGCTGGACACTTAAAGCAGTTGGTGGTCACATGGCTTTGTACATTCATTGTGCAACGCAGGGTTCAGGTGATATATGGGAGTCCTTTCTTAGGCAGTAGCCATGCTGGAGTAGATTGTTACTTGTGTATATATCTAAAGTGACTTTTGAATTCACTTGAGCTTCTCCAGGTTTACACCGGTGTAAATAAGATCAGAATCTAGCTGCCTGTTTAATCACAGATATGAATCATGTCCACAAGGTTAAAGCGCTTGACTGGAACTCAGGCAATCTGTGTCTGTTTTGCCTCTGTAAAAAGAGGCTCTCTCTTACTATGTTTACTGCTATATCTAGCACATACCAGTGCTACCTGCTGGTGGCACTGCTAATTACAAAATAACATCTTTAAACTCTTCTATTAAATATTTAAGTTAGTTAGCTTTGACACTGAGAAGGCAATTAACCTTGTGGGAATCTTTACCTATTTAGATGTCATTCAGCTGAGACAGAAGGTCATGTTCTACTCCCAGATAGACTAGGCAGAGTTAGAATAACTCCACTCTCTTCAACAGAGTTATTCCTATCTACACTAGTGTACCTGGGAACAGAATTTGGCCTCAAGACATTAACAAGAATTTTCTCTCCAGAAATGGACTATACTTCACAGGCTTAATTCCCCAGTGCCTTGCATTTTGTGTAGTCATCTGTAACGGGTCAGACTCACCCCTGCGGCGCCTCCTGCTGGTGACTCCGGGAATTAGCTCGTTCCAGCACTGGAGCGCCCTCTGCAGGCCGGTGATCCACCTGTCCTCTGGCCCCCGTGTCCCTCCCTGGACCCAGTGCCCTTTCACATGGGGTGCTGCCCCCTGGCAGTAACCCCTTTCTCTCTGGGTCTCCCCTCTCTGGGTCTCCCCACCCTCTATCCCCACCTTGCCTCAGTATTGGCTACTGCCAGTCATTGTCTAGCCCCACACTCTGGGGCAGACTGCAGTATCAGCCTACTCATCACAGGCAAAGGGGTTTGGACCTGCTGCCTTGGCCTACCACCCCCAGTACCTGTTGGCCTATCACTAGGCCGCAGTGCTTCACTCAGGTATTCAGTCTCAAACTCCCTGCAGCCAGGCCCTTCTCTCTCTGAAGGCAGAAAGAGACTGACTGGGTTTCTGGCCTCCAGCCTTTTATAGGGGCCAGCTGTGGCCTGATTGGGGTGTGGCCCAGCTGCGCCACTTCCCCAATCAGCCCAGCTTTTAGAGCCGCAGCTCTCAAGCCCTGCCAGGCCGCTTTTTAAACCCCTCAGGGCAGGAGCAAGGGTCCACCCTGCTACATCATCTATTATACCAAAGCATGTGTAGAGGTGTAAATGATTACACACAGTGCCAGGCAGTGGAGAATCAAGCCCTATATGTTAACAACAGCAGATCAAGTTCTGCTCTAACTTGCACCCCATATTTAATTATTAGTTGCTGTTTATATAGCATCGAGGGCTAACACTGGTTAAATTCAGCTCTAAAATGGACTCATTTGTATCATTTTTATTTTGCTGGACTTGTCGAATGCAGAGTGGGGGTTGTGTGCAGGTAAGGTTGTTCTTTTTTTTTTGCCACAACAGAAGCTAACTAGTAGAAGCTACTGCAGTAGAAAAAGCAGATAGTTAAAGCAAAGCTCTAAAACCAGCTGGCAATAGTAGCCTGAACTGAATTGACGTCAAAGAAGGAAAAAATATATATACTAAAATTTATTGTGTTTTTTTTATCCCTTTGTCTCCATCTCCATTTTTGATGTATGTCTTTCTCTCAGAGGAAACAAAAGAATAAAGTTAATCCATATTTGTGTTTTGCGTGCCAGGATTACAGCCCAAATCTACAAAATGACTAGTAGTGGTTTGAATGTGTCTGTATTAGATCATCTCTTGGAAAACATTAGAAATAGAGGAGTATGGTGGTTCAGCCACACTGCAATTGTCAGTGAGGATGTGGGAAGAGCTTTTTCCAGGGGAAGTCTTTTATGCAAGACTTTGTAGGTAGGTTCCTGAATGCTGAAAACAGCCCTGCTTTGTGTTCGTTTGACTTTTTTGCTTCTTCCTCATTTCTTAAAAATAACAAACTCATCTGTTTCCGTTTGCCTGATTTTATACTGTTGCATTTGTGTATAGTAGGATTGTATTTTAACCTGGATATAGGTAAAACAAAAATTGGGGTTAAGAACTGTGTTCAGCTTGAGAAGTTTGGACAATTTAACTGAAGAGCCTGTTATGGGCTTTCACAAAAAATGATCTCCTCCAATGCTTATGGATCAATGTCCTAACAGATAAAGCACAAGATGGGGTATTAGGTGGTATCTGCTACAGACCATCAAGTCAACTAGGAAACAGGTACATAAGGAGCTGGTCGTCCTATCTATAATGAGTAGGGGGGAAAAAAGCTCTAATCATGTGGAATTTCAATTTGAATGACATGCTGGAGGTCTCATGCTGCCAGTACTAAAACATCCCTGGAATGTCTAAATATTGTAGAGGACCATTTCCTAATGCAAAACATGTATCCAATATGGGGGAATTCTATATTAAATCTCACCTTGACAGATAAAGAGGAACTGATCACAGAACTAAAAATTAATGGAAGTTAGGTACAAGTAATCATGATGACTAGATCAGATGTATAAAGTGCAAACAGAAATAATTCCAAACCAGTGATTACACTTACTTACACATACACACACTCACTCACTGCTTTGAAAGGGCCAGTTTTACAAAGCGGAAAACAATTATTAAACAAATGAGCTGGAAGGAAGTATTGAATCAGAAAACTATGAATGATGATTGGGAATTATTTAAAAACACTTCACTAGATTCCCCAAAAGCCATACTCCCACAGTTGAAGAAGGCCATATTGCTTAAACAATATGGCCATATTGCTTAAACAAACAAACAACTGGTTTAATGGGGAAGTGATGGCAGCTAATAATATATACCAAATGGAAGAAGAGGGAAATAGATAGAAATGAATATAAATCACAAGCTACGACTTGTATAACATTGATAAAGGAAGCAAAGGGACAAGGAGAAATTTATGAACGGTATTGTTTAAGACAATAAGGAGTTTAAGTATATTAGGAACAAAAAGAGTCCTAACAGTGGTGTTAGTCCACTACTAGATAGAAATGGTTGAATGATCAATAGTGATGTAGAAAAAGCAGAAGTGTTCAATAAATATTTCTGTTCTGTATTTGGGGTGGAAAACAACTGAAGTAGTCATATCATATAAGACTCTTTCCATTCCAGTAGTATCTCAGGAGGGTGTTAAACAGCAGCTACTAAAGTAAGACATTTTTAAATCAGGAAGTCTGGATAACTTGTATCCAAGAGTTTTAAAAGAGCTGACTAAGGAGATTGCTGGTCTGTTGATGTTCATTTTCAATAAATCTTGGAACACCAAGGAAGTTCCAGAAGACTGGAAGAAAGCTAATGTTGTGCCAATATTTAAAAAGGGTAAATGGGATTACTAAGGTAATTATAGGCCTGTCAGTATGATGTTGATCAGCATTAATTATAGTACCTACCTTTAATTCTTTATTAATCAAGTCCTCTATCAGCCACTGAATTATCTTAAAAAGGATCAATGTGGGTTTATGGGAAATAGATCCTGTCAAATTAATTTGATTTTTTTAATGATATTACAAATTTGGCTGATAAGGGTAATAGTATTGATGTAATATGCTTAGAACTCTGTGTGGCATTTGACTTGGTACTCCATGACATTTTGATTTAAAAAAAATCTAGAAAGATATCAAATTTAAACTGCACACATAAAATGGATTAAAAACTGGCTAAATGATAGAACTCAAAATGTCATTGTAAATGGGAAATTATTATTTAAAAGGTGTGCTTCTAGCAGTGTCCTGCAGGGATCGGTTCTTGGCCCTACACTATTAAACTTTTTTATTAATGACCTGGAAGAAAACATAAAATCATCACTGATAATTTGCAGATGATACAATAACTGGGTAGTGGTGAATAATGAAGAGGACAGTTCACTGATACAGTGTAATCTGGATCATGTGATAAACTGGGTGCAAACAAATAATATGCATTTTAATATGGATAAATGTAAACATATACATCCAAGAACAAAGAATATTCACCAAACTTACAGTATAGGGGACTCTATCCTGGAAGAGGGGACTCTGAGAAAGCTTTGTGGGTCATGGTGTACAATCAGCTGAACATGAACACCCAGAGTGATGCTGGGGCCAAAAGGGTGAATGCAATCTTGGACTGAATAAACATCTTGAATTGGAGGAGAGGGGTTATTTTATCTCTGTATTTGGCAACCTCTGCTAGAATACTGTGTCCAGTTTTCATGTCTGCTATTCAAGAAGGATGTTGATAAATTGGAGAGGGTTCAAAGAAGAGCCACAAGATTGATTAAAGGATGAGAAACCATGTCAGTTTGAGGCCCTTGAATCTATTTTGCTTAACAAAGAGAAGGTTAAGGAGTGATTTGATTACAGTCCATAAGTACATACATGGGGAGCACATCTAATAACAGGCTTTTTAGTCTAGCAGAGAAAGTTATAACATGATGCAATGAATGTTTGGAAGTTTGAGCTAGAGAAATTCAGACTGGAAATAGGGTGTACCTTTTTAATAGTGAAAGTAATTGACCATTGGTTAGTTAACAAACCATAGGTCATGGTGGATTCTCCATCACTGACCATTTTTAAATCAAGTTTGGATGTTTTTCTAAAAGATCTGCTTTAGGAATTATTTTGTGGAGTTCTAGCTCTGTGGATAGATTTGAGACTATGCTTTGCTAATCTGGCTTTTGACCTACTTGATCATGTGCCAAATATGATTTATGTGTTAACAGAGAAATGAAAACTCAGTGGTTTGCTTTTCTATAGTGCTTTTCACCCAAGGATCAACACACTTACTGAATATTATTTACCCTTCACCCTCTCTGTCTGCCAGGCTAAGATTTGAGATGATTGCCAACAGAATGAGTTAAAGGTAGTATGAGCAAAGCCCAAGAGACCCCTATAATCCAGTCCTCTGCTCTAATGCCCAAGCAACATCTCTTTGGAGGAAACTAAAAACACATTACATTCTTGAGTGAACTCGCACAGAAAAACAAGAGACAAAAACATCATATTGCCCATGGGCACTTTTCACATATCAATCATTCCATATCTGATCTTTCAATAATAGTGTGCAGGTTTCTCTTGAAGGCTATCTGCAAAAGTCAAGTTTGGGAACCTAAATTCATAACTCTGCTAGACACCAAAAGCCACGGATTTAACAGGGACATTGATTTAAGTCCTTTTACAACTATTTGTAACACATCACATTGCCTGCTACCCTCACTTGCACACTTCAAACATAGCAATCTAACCCTCCAATTGCCCTCTTAAGTTCAAGTGACCCCCTCCACCACTCGTTACCCCTTCTGCTTAACAATCTGTCCCAACTTGTATTTACCTCAGACACTCTGATTTCCTTCCCCAGTTCTGAAGAGCTCTGTGTAGTTAGAAAGTTTGTACCTTCCATCAATAGAAGATGGTTCAATAAGATATTGCCTCGCCTACATTGTCTCTCAACCAGTATTAATGCATAACAATTTTGGCCTATTGCAGTGGGTTTCATATTGGCAGTGGAGAGGCAGTCACATTTCAAATAGACCTTCCATGCTTCCAGTTGTTTTTGCAGGCATCCTGCAAATTTATTGATGATGCCTCAACCAACTTTCTGTTGGATATGTCAGTAGGGTAGAGAGCCCAACGTTTTCAGCAGTTCTCTTTATGATTAGGTTTGTACACAGACTGATGGATATTTGTTCTGAACAGAGCTGAGAAGTAAGAGTTTCCCATAACCCACAAAATCTTTTGCTAAAAAAATTATCTTCTAGCATTGATCACAAGCGGGTGCTGGAAAAAAAAAACCCACACTGGTGCCAAGGTATTTGCTTTCATCTTCAAAGAGACTAAGCAATAAAACAGTATTTTAAATATGTGGAGAAAATATTTAGTGTTTTCTCATATTCATTGTTGTAAGGGAACTGTAGCTACAGCTGCCTTTTCCTATAACCCTGCCAGATAAGTATTCACTATGTTCCTAATAAAAGTGATTATAAAAAATCCCATAAATTATAAAAATAAAGCTTCTGCGCTAACTCTTTATTTATCATATTGAAGAACATTTTAATACAGAATAATTTTATCACAACAAGGTCAAACGCCACCAGCTGGTATTATACATTTGATCATCTACCATCTGAGTGAAGATGATGGATCCCAAAGAACATAGTAATTGCCTTACTGGAGCAGATTAGTGCTCCATCTGGTCCAAGTTCCTATCTCCAGCAGTTACCAGTACCAGCTAGCTTCAGTAGAATATGAAAGAAAACACTGCAGAAGGCAGTTATAGAACCATCTGCTGATAAGGAGTTTTTTTCTTTAGACTATAAACCATTTTGAGAGGGAATCAGCTCCTTTTGGTGTTCAAACAGAGTACAGCACAGTGGGATCCCAATCCTGTTTGGATACCACTGTAACTAGTACAGTAACTCCTCACTTAACGTTGTAGTTATGTTCCTGAAAAATGCAACTTTAAGTGAAACAATGTTAAACAAATCCAATTGTCCTATAAGATTTAATGTAAATGCGGGGGGTTAGGTTCCAAGAAAACACCTGTTTGGCGGTGCTTAGAGCTTTCTGGGAGGGAGGGGATGGAGCAGAGAAGCCCTTGGGAAATTCCAAGATTCTTTAGAAAGTGCTCTGATTTGAAACATGAAGCCAAAAATTTGAAATTTTGCCCAACATGAAAATTTTAACCCCCCTCCAAAAAACTAGGGACCATTAAAATGTTTTGATTTGCGAGTGTCAAAACATTTTAGAATTTTATATTAAAATATTAAATATGTAAGCATATAAAATATTAGTATTGTTTAATATATTTAAATATACATAAATGTCAACACAAATTAAAATGACATTGCCAAAATATGATGTTTCAACTTTTGCCCCTTGAAAAATTTCCAAGTGAAAATTTTTGTTGACGTACGTGCAAAACATCAATTATTACAAAATTGCATTTTTTACCCAGTTACTGGGAGGGTAGGGTTTATATTTCTTTCAATTTTTTTAAAATCTTATATTTCTAGATACTCTTATTCACAAATGTCTAACCTTTTTTTCTGGATCCTACTAAGGTCTTGGAGTGGGATTCACAAAGGGGATTTCGGTGCCTAAGTCCAACACTTAGGGTCCAACACTTTGGCACCACTGGCATTCATAAAAGCCCTGTTCAGCTGCTGCATAATCCTGGAGACACCTAAATTTTTACTGTTGAAATCCCCAAGATGCCTAAATTTCAGCACCTGGGCATAAGCACAGCCACCAAGTCCTAAGATTCAACCCAAGGATCAACACACTAAGATTCCTCAGCAGTTAATTCTTAAGCCCCAGAAGGATTAACAAACTAGATGTCCCCCCATGTGCTCTGAGCATATCTAAACCCACACAAAACAGGGGCTGGGAAGGGGGCATCTCTCTTATAACCTTTAGCCAAAAGAGCAAATGGGAATCTATATCCCAGGGGGTAGGGCAGTCACCTGAGAGATGGGAAATCCAGGTTCCAGTCCCCTTGCTCTAATGACTAATTATTGATATGTATGAAGTGGTGGTGTAACTGTGTCGATCCAAGAATATTAGACAGACAAAATAGGTGAGGTAATATCTTTTTATTGGACCAACATCTGTTGGTGAGGGAGATAAGCTTTTGAGCTACATAGAGCTCTTCCTCAGGTCTGGGAGGAAGAATATGCAACAAAAAGTTCCTTTCGACCACAAAGCATAGTATCAACCATTTTATATTCTGGCCAAATAAAAATTTAACTGCGGTGCAAATATTAACATGGAGTAGCAGAAATAAGAAGCGGTGAGTTGTGGAAGCATGGGGCTGGAAGGGACCTTGATCCAGCACCCTCTGCTGGGGCAGAACCAAGTAAACCTAGGTCATCTCTGACAGGCGTTTGTCCAACCTAGTCTTAAAAATTTCCAGTGACATGGATTCCAAAACCTCTGTTGGAAGCCTATTCCAAAGCTTAACTACTACCATTATAATTAGAAAGATTTGCTTAATATCTAAAGTGGAAAGTGTGGGCCCTTACTGAATGAGAGAGGAAACCTAGTGACAGGATGTGGAATAAGCTCATGTACTCAATGCTTTTTTTGCCTCTGTCTTCACGAACAAGGTCAGCTCCCAGACTACTGCACTGGGCAGCACAGCATGGGGAGGAGGTGAACAGACCTCTGTGGAGAAAGAAGTGGTTCGGGAGTATTTATAAAAGCTGGACTAGCACAAGTCCATGGGGCCGGATGTGCTGCATCTGAGGGTGCTAAAGGAGTTGGCAGATGTGGTTGCAGAGCCATTGGCCATTATCTTTGAAAACACTTGGTGATTGAGGGAGGTCCCAGATGACTGGAAAAAGGCTAATGTAGTGCCCATCTTTAAAAAAGGGAAGAAGAGGGATCCGGGGAACTACAGGCCAGTCAGCCTCACCTCAGTCCCTGGAAAAATCATGGAGCAGGTCCTCAAGGAATCAATTCTGAAGCACTTAGAGGAGAGGAAAGTGATCAGGAACAGTCAGCATGGATTCACCAAGGGCAAGTCATGCCTGACTAACCTAATTGCCTTCTATGATGAGCTCTGTGGATGAGGGGAAAGCAGTGGATGTGTTATTCCTTGACTTAGCAAAGCTTTTGATACGGTCTCCCACAGTATTCTTGCTGGAAAGTTAAAGAAGTATGGGCTGGATGAATGGACTATAAGGTGGATAGAAAGCTGGCTAGATCATCGGGCTCAATGGGTAGTGATCAATGGCTCCATGTCTAGTTGGCAGCTGGTATCAAGCGGAGTGCCCCAAGGGTCAGTCCTGGGGCCGGTTTTGTTCAATATCTTCATTAATGATTTGGAGGATGGCGTGGACTGCACCCTCATCAAGTTTGCAGATGACACTAAATTGGGAGGAGTGGTAGATATGCTAGAGGGTAGGGATAGGATACAGAGGGACCTAGACAAATTAGAGGATTGGGCCAAAAGAAATCTGATGAGGTTCAACAAGGACAAGTGCAGAGTCCTGCACTTAGGATGGAAGAATCCCATGCACTGCTACAGGCTGGGGACCGAATGGCTAGGCAGCAGTTCTGCAGAAAAGGACCTAGGGGTTACAGTGGACAAAAAGCTGGATATGAGTCAACAGTGTGCCCTTGTTGCCAAAAAGGCATTTGGGGCTGTATAAGTAGAGACATTGCCAGCAGATCGAGGGACGTGATCATTCCCCTCTATTCAACGTTGGTGAGACCTCATCTGGAGTACTGTATCCAGTTTTGGGCCCCACACTACAAGAATGATGTGGAAAAATTGGAAAGAGTCCAGTGGAGGGCAACAAAAATTATTAGGGGGGTGGAGCACATGACTTATGAGGAGAGGCTGAGGGAACTGGGATTGTTTAGTCTGCAGAAGAGAAGAATGAGGGGGGATTTGATAGCTGCTTTCAACTACCTGAAAAGGGGTTTCAAAGAGGATGGATCTAGACTGTTCTCAGTGGTAGCAGATGACCGAACAAGGAGTAATGGTCTCAAGTTGCAGTGGGGGAGGTTTAGGTTGGATATTAAGAAAAACTTTTTCACTAGGAGGGCAGTGAAGCACTGGAATGGGTTACCTAGGGAGGTGGTGGAATATCCTTCCTTAGAGGTTTTTAAGTTCAGGCTTGACAAAGACCTGGCTGGGATGATTTAATTGGGGACTGGTCCTGCTTTGAGCAGGGGATTGGACTAGATGACCTCCTGAGGTCCCTTCCAACTCTGATATTCTATGATTCTAACCTAAATCTCCACTGCTGCAGATTAATCCCGTTACTTCTTGTCTTATCTTACCTTTAAAACAGCCTTTAACATATCTGAAAACTTATCAGCTTCCACTTCAGTCTTCTTTTCTCAAGACTAAACATGCCCAGGTTCTTTAATCTTTCCTCACAGTTCAGGTTTTCTAAACCTTTTATTACTTTTGTTTGCTCTCCCTGGACACTTTCCAATTTGTCCACATTTTCTTAAAGTGTAGTGCTCAGAACTGGATACAGTACACTAGGTGAGATCTCACTAGTGCAAAGTAGCACAGGACAATTTCCTTCCACGTCTTAGAGACAATACTCCTGTTAATGCACCCCAGAATTATATTAGCCTTTTTTGCAATTGCATCACAATCTTGACTTATATTCAATTTGTGATCCACTATAACCCTGAGAGCCTTTTTAGCAGTACTACCACCTAGCCAGTGATTCCTCACTTGTAGTTGTGTATTTGATTTTTCCCTTCTTCAGTGAAGTACTTTACACTTGTCTTTATTGAACTTCATCTTGCTGAGATCAGACCAATTCTCTAACTTGTCAAGGTCATTTTGAATTGTAATCCAGCCCTCCAAAGTGCTTGCAACACCTGCCAGCTTGGTGTCATCCACAAATTTTATAAGCATACTCTCCTCTCCATTATTCAAGCCAGTAATGAAAATATTGACTAGTATTGGATGCAGGACTTGCCCTAAGAGACCCCACTAGATACATCCGCCCAGTTTGACAGCTAACCATTAATAATGACTTTTTGAGTACAGTCTTTCAACCAGCTGTGCACCCATTTTCTAGTTATTTTGTCTAGCCCAGATTTCCCTAGTTTGCTTATGAGAATGTCCTGTGGGACGGTGTCAAAAGCCTTACTAAAATCAAGATACAACACATCTATTGCTTCCTCCCATCCACTGGGCAAGTAATCCTATTAAAGAAGGCGATTAGGTTGGTTCGGCCATGATCTGTTCTTGACAAATCTACATTTGATCTGTTATCCTCCAGATGCTTACATATTGATTGTTTAATTTGTTCAAGTATGTTTCCAGATATTGAAGATAGGCTGATTGGTCTATAATCACTCAGGTCCTCTTTGTTCCCTTTTCTAAAGACAGATACAGCTGGCTAGTACATACCAAATGTGACATCTGTGCACCCCCTGTACACAGCTGTATGTGCACCAATGCTGCTTCATCTGCAATGCTAGCTGAAATCCAGTATCACTGAGAGTGGGCTGGCTGGATGATACACTGTAGAAAGAAAATCCATGACAGGTAAAAATTACAATGGTAACTAAAAGAAGATGATGCCTTCTATCTCCTGCCCATGTCTAGGTCCCCACAACCACCCCTTTCATTTTCTGGTAGATCTGCTGACTGGATCAAGTCCTGAGGTTCCTGCTCAGTCCTGGCAGAGTCAAAATTCCAATTGACATACATAGAAATGTTAGGCCAAATAAGAACTGAATAAAATCTGTGGAAGGATCTCAGGGTTTGACCCAATGTTATTAAAACAATACCTGGCCTACCTCAGGGCAGTTACTGGTTTGGGTAGCAGATGGAAAAGCAAAGCTTACACACGAGTGTGAGGAGGAAGGAGGGTGGTGTCTTGGGAGGAGACATAAGACTTGGGGATGAGGTGTAAGATTGGGGAGCAGGAGGCAACAATGTGTAATGTAGTGGATCATAGAAATGAGAGACAGGAAAAAAATGAAATGAAGGTAAAAAGAGATGGGAGGAGAAGATGAGTAATTACAAGTGTAAAGACACAGGGAAATAGGGGTTGGAGAGGAAAAAGGAATATCTAACATGGCAGATAAATTAGTCTGAAGGAAGATGGAGAGATATCTGTGAAGACAGTATGAAGAAATGAAGAGTGGAGATCAGGAAAAATGATTTCTTCCCTTCTGTCCTCCCTAGCCCAAGAAATATTAATTTAAAATGAATTTATAGCCTGTCAAAAGCCAAAATACATTCAAACATAGGTCCTCGCAGTTTGGATTGTGTGGGCTGGTATTAGTCTACTTAAAACCTCCACTCCTGCCCTGCTCCATTACCCTCATGCCCTCCATTATGCCCATACTAATCTTCCCACTTCTGACCCCCAACTCCCCTTTTCCCACTCATGACCCAGCCCAGCACAATTCCTTTAATATTCAGGCTGGGCTTTATTTGGGGGCAATTCCCAGTTCTTTTGCCCTATTGCTTCAGTGTAGGACTTTCAGAAGTGTGTGACGAGTCCCATGGAAAGGGATCCTTGGGGACCCATTGAAATGAATCCCTTGTGAAAGTCAAGGGGACTTGTGCTTCCAACTCATTTAAACACTTCTGAAACATCTACGTTAAATCCACCCCAGCTGATAGACCAGGAGCCAGCAAAAGTCTCTGTGCACTGCATATTCCTCGGAAACACTGTACAATCAGATTTTCCAGAATCCAAACAGCAATTAGTCTTGGCCAACCAGAAGACTTGGCGAGGAGTTAATGCTCTCTAAAGGGGACGGGATATTGGTAAAAGAAGAAACGCCACAAACCTTGGTCTCCATTCAAGCAAAACTCCAATTGACCACAGACCTTGGCCCAATATGAGCACACAAGGAGTCATGCTGTTTCAGGGATGGGGAGCCATGTGGTTAATAGGAGGGACTCTCCCAAGATTTGGGCAGATGGAGCCTGGGATTCTACAGATGTTTAGGCCTTGGCTACTGACCCTGAATAAATTTGTAAACCCCTCCTCCCCAGGGGAGACCATAATGAGAAAATTCCAGGAGGGAAACCTCAAGGAATTGTCTAAGCATTATTGCTCTTCTAAGTACTATTCCTTATGTGCATGTTTTCTAGCAGGATGAGAGCATGTGGCCCAAAGTTCATATAAAGTTAAAATATTTACAGGGGCTCACTCTGAGGAGCAAACCCTTCAAATTGGCCATGATTTGGTGTGGTGGTTACCATGAGTTTGAGGATAAGGGCTTGTGGGACTCCTACAATTTCAAAACAATGGGATTGTCTACTCTACAAAAGGAGGGAATAAGCAGAAATTTGAGGGGGTGGGCACTCTGTTGTGAAGCAGTTACCCAAAGTTGTACTGTTGCAGCTGTTCGACACAGTAATTAGATATGGTTTAATGAGAAAATAAGGTACCTGAGCACCTGAGCTTTTAAAACCGAAAAAGAGCATTTGTTACCAAGCGGCTATGATATGATAACTGTAAAACTATTGATCATTCCAGCAGGCATGTAAACTGCACTGGGACCTCACTGCTGTGGTTTTGTTTAGACTCAGATATTTTATTGAGCTGTTCATCAGTCAAACTTAGAGACGATGGACATTTTTATTGGGGTAAGTGTGCTCTGCATGGACCAAACTAATTTGTCTCTTAATATCACAACTCTATCACTATATTCCCCTCCCTGCAGCCCCTGCCCAGAGCAACAGAGGAAGAAAGTAACACTCAATATAAACTATAAAGGCAAATCCTATAAATATAACCTCGTCTATAATTGAGCCTCCTGGGAGAAAGGAGTTAATTTGTTTCAATTTCTCCAGATTTATGAAAAGATAACTAATACTGCTATTACGAATAAATAATTAATATCAGTTCCTTCAATAATTAATATCCATTCCTTATTGTTGATTCCCCCTTCCACTCCAAAAGATGCTTTGTACACCTGCAATTGTGATTTACTGTTTTACTGAGCACAATGCAATACTTGTAATTATGGAGTTTAAATTCACTCCATAGTGAAGATTGAATAATGTGTTCAGTAAGAGTAGGGCTGAAATCCCTTTGCTAATAAGAATGAAAACAGATGTTGATCAGAACCAGACATTATTTACTGTTAAGCCCTGTCTACTCAAGGATTTTTCTCCCAAATTTTTCTACCATTGGTACAATAATGCACTGGTGGCTACTGATATTTCTTAAGTTGTGTAGCGATGACATGCTCTGAGTAAAGCTGCTGGGGTGGGGGGTGGGCACAATCTGTTTATATAGTGGTCTTGTGTGATACATTATGTTCTTTAGGTCTTAAACTATGGTTTAAGATGACCATCCCAGGTCACATGACTGTGGCAGGGTTCAGAGATACAAGGTCATTCACTAATTCTTCCACAGACATTGTAGTAGTAGACAGGAGTGAGAGGTGACAGTATCATAGCAAAGCTATCAGCTATTTTATGGTCATGTCATACCAAAAAAAGCACATGGTAAACCATGAAGCCCTTGTTTAAGTATATTTGGTCTCTTCACTTAGTGCCCCATAAAATTTAAAATCTTCCTCTTTTAACAATGCTGACATTTATTCATTTTTAAATTTCTAGTAATTTTGCTCATAGTTTTGGGCAGCCAGCATCACTTGGTGCTTGTCTTTTATTTGATTCCTTTCAAGCAGATGCAATGCTGCCTCAATCCTTATATGACCCTTCCCGTTACTGTAAAATCAGAGTGAATAACAATGAATATATCAACCCAGAAGCCCTGTGTGGTAGGAAAATACTATTATGCTCATTTCACAAATGGAGAGCTGAAGCACAGAAAGACTAAGTAACTTGCCCAAGTTCACCCCAGAAGTTCGTAGTTGAGCTGGGAACTGGACTGAAATCTCCAGAGTCCCAGTGCTTTTTAACACAAGACCATTCTTCCTCAGTCCTCTGCTTCCACATACATAGTGGCCATTACTGAACTCTTAAATAGCTAGATATGAAAGTAACCATTACCATTTTCATCAACATAGTATGGAGCAACAGATATACTGTATAATATTTTCCTTGTCAGCCCCTGTCAATTACTTTAAGTATTCTGCCTGTGAACATGGTTTAAAAATGTCTACTCCTAATTAGAGCTGGATGAATTATTCATGTTTAATAATATTTACTGTGCCTCCCCCTGTTTCCTACAAAAGCATTCATTATTCATAAGTATTAACTGAATAGCAGGGTGGTGTGTTTTCAAATGTCGGATGCCCGGGTTTTGTTGCTCTCGGTGTAATTTGCACCTTGAAAAAGTCATGTCCTAAACCGTCCTTCCCTCCCCTAAAGAATTGCAGGAACAATTCTGAGGGGTTGTACCTCAAATAACACAGCTGGCTCCTTCAGTTGGTAGGTACAAAAGGAGGCCTGGCCTTTTGATAATGTAGCTTTTTACAGGAACAATCTTCAGCATCCTGGTTGTTGGGAACCTACTCTGTTTTGCAATTTGTTACTGCTAGTCTATGATTAGTCACTTAAGTCCAATGATATTGTTTAGAGCCACTGTAAGTATTTGTTATGCACAGTATTCATCATAATGGGGAAAGATTCCTGCTAGCCCTGACTAGCCAGTCACATGAGAACCTATTCTGGTTTTCTGTGAATTTGTTACTGTAAGTGTTCTTTGAATAGAATGGATGGATATTTTGAGAATGAATTGTTCACAAACAGTTGGCTTTGACTAGTTGCTGTTAGTGTTGTATGATTGTTCCCCTAAGTAATATAGTGTGGTTCCTCCTCCTTCACTGGATAACAAATATTTTAAATGAAAACAAATGTCAACTTGTTACAGTGTTGCCAACTCTTGCAATTTCATCCCAAGTCTTGCGCCTCCTCCCACATTCATGATTCCACTTTCCTAAAAAAGCAAGTTTCTAACCCTCTGTAGTGTCTGTCTACACTGCAAAGTGAAGGTGTGATTGTAGCACAGGTAGGCATACCCATGTTAGCTTTCAATGAACTAGCGCTGGTGGTATAGCTGTGTGGATGGCTTCAGCATGTGGTAGCAACCTTAGTAAATCCAGGTATTTCAAGGCACAGAGGCAGCATGGTTCAGCAGCTAGAGCACTGACCAGGGATTCGGGAGACTTGGTTCAATTCTGGCTCTGCCAATGACCCACAATGTGACCTCAAGCAAGATACTCAGGGGAAACTAAGGGGAGGGGTAGCTCAGTGGTTTGAGCATTGACCATTTAGGGACCTGGAGCAAAAATCTGTCAGGGACAGTACTTGGTCCTGCTATGAAGGCAGGGGGCTGGACTTGATGACATTTCAAGGTCCCTTCCAGTTCTATGAGGTAGGTATATCTCCGTATAAAATACTTCACCCCATGCCTCTATTTCCACTTTCACCCTTTGTCTGTCTTGTCTAATTATAAAGTCTCCAGGACAGTAAACATCACTTACTAGAGGTATTGTACAGCACCTACCATAATGGGACATTGATCTGAATTGGTGCCTCTAGGTGCTACTGCAATACAAATTATAATAAATATCCATAAACTATTTCTCTTCTGGCTCCAAATCATACACATCATAGATGTATAGGACTGGAAAGGACCTTGAGAGGTCATCTAGTCCAGTCCCCTGCACTCATGGCAGGATTAAGTAATATCTAGATCGTCCCTGATTGGTGCGTGTCTAACCTGCTCTTAAAAATCTCCAACAAGAGAGATTCCACAACCTCCCTAGGCAATTTATTTCAGCACTTAACTGCCCTCACAGTTAGGAAGTATTTCCTAATGTTCAATCTAAATTGCCCTTGATACAATTTAAGCCCATTGCTTCTTGCCCTATCCTCAGAGGGAAAAGAAAACAATTTTTCTCCCTCCTCCTTATAACACCTTTTATATACTTGAAAACTGTTATCGTGTTCCCCCTCAGTCCTGTTCTCCAGCCTAAACAAACCCAATTTTTTTCAATCTTCCCTCCTAGGTCATGTTTTCTAGACCTTTAATCATTGTTGTTGCTTTTCTCTGAACTTTCTCCAGTTTGTCTACATTTTTCCTGAAATGTGGTGCTCAGAACTTGACATAATGCGTTAGACACCTGTCACTAGCCTGTGCCAGCCAATGCGAGCTACAGGGCTGTTTCATTGCTATGTAGACAACCCATTCGATATTTCTACTTTTAAAATAAATCTTTTCTAAGATACCAACTCTTCCCAATCCCAACTTCACTTGTCTTTATTCCCTTCCATGTTGCCAATCCTATTGTTCCAGCGTCTTCCCCTCTCCTAGATCTCACTTCCTCTTCCAGCTCTTCCTTTTCTCCCAAAGCACCACTTCCCTACCCTGCCCAATGCCAGATCCTGCAAAGTACTGAACACCCTTAACTTCCACTGAAGCTAGTCAGAGTTGAGTAACTTCACCACCTCACAGTGCCCAGTCAGAGTTGACTGCTTATGCCAGCCACTGCAGGGAGAATGGACTTTTCAGCCTACCAGCAACAGACTCCTTCATCCCTCCCACAGTCAGAGTCAGTGGACACTTTGCTGATGCCATTAGCTGCAGAAAAGTAGGAAACTCCATTGTTGATGCTTAGCAATGGGCTCCCTTGAGGGGACTGATTTTGCTAAGTGCAACAAAATTCAATAGGCCTATTAGTGTTCACATAATCAAGCCACAGGAGAAGTCCTGTAACTGCTGACAGCTACCAAAAGGTTTGTTTTACTTGAGTGATTAGAATGAGGGAGCTTATGCTTAAATATAGGTCTCTATTTGACTTTGGTGCTATATGACATGGATTTTTCACCATAAGACGGAGGACAGAGGCAGGAGTAAATACTTTGAGAGGAAATAGTCCTCTCACCTTGTGTTATTTTTATCTGCATAGGGCAGGATAAAACTTTCACTGAATCATTTTTTTTCTAGGGGCTCTAAGAAAACCACACAGGTCTAACTTTTGATGTGACTGAGGCCTGGTCTACACCTAAAACTTAGGTCAACCTAGCTGTGAAAAATTCACATCCTGGGGAGATGTACTTAAGTCGACCTAAGCCCCAGTATAGACACTGCAAGGTTGATGGAGAGTCTTCTGTCCACTTAGCTACTGCCTCTTGAAGGGGTAGATTTAGTACAGTGATGGAAAAGCCCCTTCCTTTCCTTTCCTAAGGATATGTCTTCACTACCGGCAGGATCAGCGGGCAGCGATCAATCTCCGAGCACTCTCCCGTTGACTCCTGTACTCCAGCTTGGTGAGAGGCACAGGCAGAGTCAACGGGGGAGCAGCAGCAGTCGACTCATCGTGGTGAAGACACCGCGGTAAGTAGATCTAAGTACATTGATTTCAGCTACATTATTCACGTAGCTGAAGTTGCGTAACTTAGATCAATCCTGCCTTCCCCCCAATGCAGACCAGGCCTAAGTAGCTACACTACAGTGTTACAGCGGCAAAGCTGCAGTGCTTGTAGTACATGGCATCGGAGAGGATTAATTTAGCATTGCCTCAAGAAATTTGGTTTAAAGTGAATTGAATCTGATGTCAGGATTTCGTTCAAACAGTTTTAGTGTCAACCAGAAAAGGACTGAAAAGGAATGAGCTATCCTGCTATAGAATCTATGTCTAGAGTGTGACAGGCTCTATCCAATGCAATCAGCATTTCTATTTATGAGCACTGAAATTTACCGTGTTGTTGAAAGGAAATCAGAGATTAGATACTTGCTTTCATTTCTACCCCTTTGGGTAGTACTTGATCCGCATTTTGTACACGATTACTGATACTGAGCACCAATGGGAAGTAGGTAATTTTTAATTATTGGCACATGATTTGTCTATTTTGTAGCATATTGGTGCGAATTTCAACATCTACAATTTTTTTAAGAGAATGAGTTTATGGCTTTTACAAAATAAATAGCTATTCATATTCTCAGCTAGTGATCATTGGTAAAACAGCAAAAACAGCTTGCTTTCAGAATTAAGGACCTTTTGGAGTCTGATTGATTTTTGTATCAAGCTTCTCTGGCTGAACATGGGTTCCGTCTTCCTAGATAAAGATCTTATACCCTTTCTTCATGGAGCAATGGACACTGGATGACAGTTGAAAAGAAAATGACATTTTGTCTCTGTTAAAGCTGTTATGAGAGAAGCGCTAGCCTGACAGGTCTGGCAGCTACAGCGCAATCAGAGAAACACATACTGCAGTGTAAGCATGAGTTAGTTTGATAATCTCACGTTTACTTTATTTAGCTGCAACTAACCTTGATTCAGTTTAGCTTTCATGTAAAAGTAAGTGCACTTGCTTTTTCCTCTGTGATAGTGTTATGTTACAGGACTGTGTCCTTTAAAGATGCTTTTAGCAGTGATCAGGCTCTCAGAGTGAGTTCTTGCATTGTACCACTCAGACAGTCATGTGGAGTAAATGTACCCTCACCCCACTTCATCTTGATATTCACAGCGGGTAATATAACAGACTAGCTATTCCATGTGAAAGATCCATGCAAGGGAAGCTGTAATAGTGTTCCTTCATACAGAGTACACATACACATATTCCAAATGATTGGGCCAAAGTAGACCATGAGCAAACAACTTTGTATCTACAGCAAAGAAAGGAGTGTCCTTAACTAATGAGATGTGCTGGCTAAACTCAGAATTTCCAGTTCATGGAAAACTCCAACATCTTGGGATTTCTTGAGAGCTGTAGATTCGATTTTTTTTTTCCTTTTGGAAACACTGTCACATGGTGTTTCTGAAATAAAAAAAAATGCTCCCTGCACCCAGCAGCTGCTGACTGAAACTGACCTCATTCTTATCAGTTAAATAACTTTATAGGGATTCAGCCAGAGTCAAGTGGTTGATTCATTAACAGTAATCGTGTTGTGATACATTTGGATATACACACTCAAATCAGAATTAGGCCTATGATGTGTGTGTTTATATTATAACAGATTTAATCTGTTTATAAAAATAGATTCTTTTCAATCTGTGCCACAATGGTACTTCTGTAGCATGCAGCATCCAACCATGTCAATAAGGTAACCATATTTTCCCAAAGGGAAAATGGGACACCCTCAGGTTAGCCCAAACCCCCTCTCCCTCATGCGGGGCTGGCCCAAGCTTTCTCTGCCTCCCGCTAGTGCAGGGCCAGGCTGAGGTCCCACACCCCGAGGTCAGCCCCAGCCTCCCCCATGCTTCTGCCCCACACATAGGGCCACCCAACCTCCCCTCCCTCCGCCACCACCTTGTGTGCAGGGCTGGTGGTCCGAGACCCCTGCCACACACCTGCACACAGGGCTGCCTGAGGCCCCCCTCTCCGCCCTGCACATGGGGCTGGCGAGCCAGCCTGAGCTGCTCTCCCTAGTCCTCATTCCAGCACAGGGCTGCTGTTGCCACTCAGTCTCTCCCCTCCCGCCGCACGTCCCTCTGCGCTAGGGGTCCCACTCACTTTTTTGACAAAACTGGGCATCTGGCCCATTTGCTCTTGTGAACTGATGATCAGTTGGGACAAATGCCTAGTTTTGTCAAAAAAGTTGGGATGGCTGGGACAGGGCCTAAAAAAGGGACTGTCCTGGCTAAAATGGGACATATGGTCATGCTACATATCAAGAGAAAACACAATCACAGCCTTCTCATCAATAAAAGAACTGGATAAGGACTAAGGCAGATAGTAATTATCTGCAGGTAGAGCTCATTCTTGCCCTTAAATCACTGATGGAATCATTTGTTGGTCTTCTACCAGATCGTTGCTCGTTCATCAGTGGCAAAGCAGAGTGGTGCACATATTGTGTAAAAGAAATCCTTGGCCCAGCTTTCTGTAGTTCTGGTTGGCAAATTCTTTCAAATGGGGCAAATCTGACATTTCTGGAGGGCAATCTTTTGTGTGACGTTTTGACTGCATGGCAGAGCAGATTCCAGAAGGAAAGCTACCTTCACTAAGAAAAGCTCCTTAAATCCAGCCAGTAAAATGTTAGCTAATCATTCAATGCCTTTCTATTTCCAAACTACAGCATAGCTTGGAAGAGATAGAGGAGATGAGAAAACAGCCAGAGATTTTGCTCTGAAACAGGACTAAACAAATGAGAGGGAAAGTTTAAACCCTCCCAAACATGACCATCTGTAATACGCTGGTCCCATATGCAGAAGTTCAAACATTGCCAGTTTAAAGAGAAACAAATTCAGCTTGAAATCTAGTTTAAAAAAAAGTTCTAGTTAAAGTGAACCCACCTCTGAGACTCTTCTTCTAATTTTTGTTGTTAATTTTTTACAAAATGTGCTTCCATATTTATCTCCTGTTGCTAGGAGAGAAACTCTTATGAACAGGAGAAACTAATCAAAGGCCTGATCTGGCACACTGCTCATCATAGGCAGACCTTTGTGCCCACATGATACTCCAATGAAGTCAGTGGAGAGCCACCCACACAAAGAAGTTTGCATGATCGGTTTAACTGACTCACGTGGAGAAATCAGTCAACTGACTATACAGCAACAAATATTTTTTTCTTTCAACTCATAAGTTTTAGGTGTTACTTGTAACAATAGTAGGTAACACATTCAGGTAGCCATGATTATCCCTTTAAAAATAATCTACATTTAAAAATACATATATTTTCCTCCCTCTTTCCTTAATTGTTACTTATATTACAATAGCATAACATCTTAGATTAATAAAGAATTATAAAAGTAACGTGCTTTTCATTAGTTATGGTTGGTTAATTAAAATTTTCCCCAACAGAAAATTTATTTCATCTTAAAAAAAAATCAATTTTCCATCACAAATATAACAGAAATAGAGTGACCATGTGAAAAACACTGATCAAAATCAGCCTAAAACCTTTGCTATGCACATATACACCCAGGGCTACATTGTCTTCTCACTGGTGTAAATTTATTGGTTTCAGTGGAGTTTATCCTGATTTATGTTGTGAGGGGAGAATCAGATGTTAGGGCCTTACTTCCACAAGTAGTCATGTTTGCTTAACTTGAAGTGCTTGAATACTCCTACTGAAGTTAATGGGACCATCTATTTGTTAAGTTAAATACATAGGGTATGTCTACCCTGCAATAAAACACTCAGAGCTGGCTTATGCAAGCTGTCTTGGGCTGCTGGGCTATATAACTGCAGTGTAGATGTTTGGGCCTGGGCTCTGGAACCCTTCTATGTCATGGGTCTCAGATCATGGGTTCCAGCCTGAACTTCTACACTGCAGCCCGAGCCCTACAAGCCTGAGTTAGCTGATATGGGCCGTGTTTTATTGCAATGTAGACATATCCAGTGTGCTTAATTGTAGGACTGAGTCCCAGCCCTGTAACTGCTTCTCTACACATGGAGTTATACCTGATTAACTGATCCTGGTTAACTGAGGCCTGGTCTACACTATGCGTTTAAACCAAATTTAGCAGCGTTAAACCGATTTAACCCTGCACCCATCCACACAATGAGGCCCTTTATATCGATATAAAGGGCTCTTTAAACCGATTTCTGTACTCCTCCCTGACGAGAGGAGTAGCGCTGAAATCGGTATTGCCATGTCGGATTAGGGTTAGTGTGGCCGCAAATTGACCGTATTGGCTTCTGGGTGGTATTCCACAGTGCACCATTGTGACCGCTCTGGACAGCAATCTGAACTCGGATGCACTGGCCAGGTAGACAGGAAAAGCCCTGCGAACTTTTGAATTTCATTTCCTGTTCGCCCAGCGTGGAGCTCTAATCAGCACGGGTGGCGATGCAGTCCCAAATCCAAAAAGAGCTCCAGCATGGACCATACGGGAGATACTGGATCTAATTGCTGTATGGGGAGACAAATCTGTTCTATCCGAGCTCCATTACAGAAGACGAAATGACAAAGCATTTGAAAAAATCTCCAGGCTATGATACACAGAGGCCACAGCACAGTCCTGTGACAAGCGTAACGGAAAGCCAAAGAATCAAATGGACGATCATGGAGGGAGGGAGGGGGTACTGAGGACTCCAGCTATCCCACAGTCCCCGCAGTCTCCGAAAAGCATTTGCATTCTTGGCTGAGCTCCCAATGTCTGAAGGGTCAAAAACATTTTCCCAGGTGTTTCAGGGTATATGTCGTCAATTTACACCCTTCCCCCCCGCCCGAAAGAAAAGGGAAAAAAAACATTTCTCACCTTTTTTCAGTGTCACCCTATGTCTACTGCATGCTGCTGGTAGACGGGGTGCTGCAGCGCTGAACAGCAGCATCCCCTTCCCAGTGGCAGACAGTACAATATGACTGCTATCCATAGTTATCATCAGCCCGTGAGTACTCCTGGCTGGCCTCGGTGAGGTCGGCCGGGGGCGCCTGGGTAAAAATGGGAATGACTCCCGGTCATTCCTGGCAGATGGACAGAATGGCTGGTAACCGTCTTCATCATAGCAACTGGAGGCTGAGCTCCATCAGCCCCCCCCCTTTCATGTCTAAAGAAAAGATTCTGTACTCCATGACCTATCATAGCAGCGGGAGGCTGGGCTCCTCTCCCCCACCACCCTTTAATGTCCTGCCTGGACTATCATAGCAGCTGGAGGCTTCCTCCCCCTCATTTTATCTCACTAAAAACTCAGTGTTTCTTATTCCTGCATTCTTTATTACTTCATCACACAAATGGGGGGACACTGCCATGGTAGCCCAGGAGGGTTGGGGGAGGAGGGAAGCAACGGGTGGGGTTGTTGCAGGGGCACGCCCTAGAATGGCATGCAGCTCATCATTTCTGCGGGATCTCTGGAGCTCTGACACGGAGTGGCTGTGCTGTCTGGTTCTGTAGTACACTTGCCCCATATTCTAAGCAGGACTGACTCTATTTTTAGACAAAACATAAAGAAGGGAATGACCCAGGGAGTCATTCCCATTTTTGTCCATGCGCCCCCAGCCAATCTCAGTGAGGCCAGCCAGCAGCACCCATGACAGCAGCAGACGGTACAGAACGACTGATAACTGTCATCTCATCGCCAATTTACAATGGCATGGCAGACGGTGCAATAGGGATGGTAACCGTCTCTGCTACCTTGCAAAGGCAAATGAATGCTGCTGTGTAGCACTGCAGTACCACGTCTGTCAGCAGCATCCAGTACACATACGGTGACAGTGACAAAAGGCAAAACGGGCTCCATGGTTGCCATGCTATGGCGTCTGCCAGGGCAATCCAGGGAAAAAGGGTGCAAAATGATTGTCTGCCGTTGCTTTCACGGAGGAAGGATTGAGTGACGACATTTACCCAGAATCACCCGTGACACTGTTTTTGCATTGGGATCTCAACCCAGAATTCCAATGGGCAGGGGAGACTGCGGGAACTATGGGATAGCTACGGGATAGCTACCCACAGTGCAACGCTCCAGAAATCGCTAGCCTCGGTACATGGATGCATACTGCCGAATTAATGTGCTTAGTGTGGCCGCGTGCACTCGACTTTATACAATCCGTTTTACAAAACTGGTTTATGTAAAATCAGAATAATCCCATAGTGTAGACATACCCTCAGTGGATGGACATACTCTTATTCCTGAAAAAGCTCCCATAAACATTCTAAAAGTGAATCTTTTAAAATCCCATGTTTGCCGCCTTTATTCGAGGTGGGGGTGGGATCTCACACTGTCCCTTTAAGTTAATATCAAGTTATTTCTGTCGTTTCCTATCTGCCTAGTTATTCCCTCCTTCCCCAACTCCATAAATATCAAAACCTATAAAACCAAAACATAAACATAAAGTCTGTTTAGATGCTTCAAATACCTTTTCATTCTCATCCTCGAAATCAGCATTTCAGTGTAATGAAGAAAAAGTGTGCGCACCAAGAATTAATAAGCACCATAGAAGGAGCATATAAATTGAGCCTTACGCTGCATTATATACAGCTATGGATTCCATAATCAATAATGTTCTCTTTTCAAAGAATGTGGCTGTCCTTTGAAGTTAACAACAGATCTTATTCCTTGATAGAATGCCAAAGGATTCAATAAAATGAGGAAATAGCTTTCCAGATACTCTTTTGATATCCCACGTGGGGTTTCTGCTGAGTAATATCATCCAAATTAGACAGGAACAACAGAAATCTATCTGAACTTGATAAATGCTGAAATTATGGATTGATTTCTTCAACGGTATTTTCACATACTGCTAAATGGTTGTGGCTGGAAAAGGCTTACCTCACAATTTCTGGTCAGCTGTGATTCATGCTCCAGCATTTTTTCAGGGTTGATTGCCTCTTGTTGTCTGTAAGAATAGTTTAGATGCTTTTTTTAAACCTAATGTTTAATACATCCCTGCATGACTGGATTACACAATACAGAGGAACCTAAAGCATGAAATTCCACCTGTGCAATCATATAACCTTATGCACCTCATACACATGTGCATGCTCTGCAGATTCTTTACAAAATGATTATTGCTGCTATGCGAATATAGGGTTCTTGATTTCTGAGCCTGCCTAATGTAGTTCAGATGTAGGAGCAGAAACCTGAGAAGGAGGAATGTGCATTGTCTGCTTAGGGCTAGGATCATCCCCTCATACAGAAATATGTGTAGAGGGGGGCTGGCAGTGTGAGGAGAGAGAACTCAGATT
This sequence comes from Mauremys mutica, assembly GCF_020497125.1. NCBI lineage: Eukaryota > Metazoa > Chordata > Testudines > Geoemydidae > Mauremys > Mauremys mutica. The sequence goes on from NC_059072.1 coordinate 174,011,254, forward strand.
CCCCTCACTGAATTTCCCAGAAAGTCACTGAGGGTATGTCTGCACTAAGTCCAAGCTCTTTCTTAGGTTTAAGCCCAACCCCACTTCTGTCCACACACAAATCAGTCTGACTAGGGTCAGCAAGTACTGAGGACTTCAGGTCCTAGGACCCTGCTTGGGAACTGAGCCGGACCTCAAGTCCTGCTGTGACTCAGGTCCAAGCTCTATCATTTGAAGTGTGGATGCAGCTAAAGTCACAGATCGGAGTGAGAAAGTCTGTGTAGTGCAGTTTGGACACATTAGCATCGCTGTGAGACCCAGGTCCAGCAATTGTAAACCCAGGTTTACAATATAGTGTGGATGCTCAGATGCTGGCTTGGGACCACCAAGTCCAAGCCTAGGTCCTACAGGCCTGGGCTTAGTGTGCAGTGAAGAAATATCCACTCTTGAGTATGAGCTTACCACTCCATGCAGGGCCGGCTTTAGACCTATCCCACTAATTCCCCCGAATCGGGCCCCGCGCCTAAGAGGGTACCGCGCCCAGTGAGAATCCCTTCCCTGGCTAGAGGCGCCTTTTTAATTTTTACTAACCTGACGGCGCTTTGGGTCTTCAGCGGAACTTCAGTGGCGGGTCCTTCACTCTCTCCGGGTCTTCGACGGCACTACAGCGGCGGGTCCTTTGCTTACTTTGGGTCTTCGGTGACACTTCGGCAGCGGGTCCTTCAGTGCCGCTAAAAACTTGGAGCGAGTAAAGGAACCACCGCCGAAGTGCCGCCAAAGACTCAGAGCACCGCCCAGTGAATACAAACCCCAAGTGTTTTTTTAAATGTGTTTTTTTTTAAAGTCATCCCTGCCAGGGTCCCGTCGAAACTGTTTGAATTGGGCCCTACCCATAGGAACCCTAACACTACGGTGGGGAGCCCTACCCATAGGAACCCTAACCCTAGCTCCAAGTGACCTACCCATAGGAACCCTAACCCTAGTTCCAAATGCCTTAACAATAGGAACCCTAACCCTAGGGCGGGGTGCCCTACCCATAGGAACCCTAACCCTAGCTCCAAGTGACCTACCCATAGGAACCCTAACCCTAGCTCCAAATGCGCTACCCATAGGAACCCTAATCCCAGAGCTGGGCGCTCTTCCCATAGGAACCTTAACCATAGCTCCAAGTGCCCTACCCTTACGAATCCTAACCCTAGGGCGAAAAGCCCTACCCATAGGAACCCTACACATAGGTCCAAGTGCCCTACCCTTAGGAACGCTAGCTTCAAGTGCTCTCCCCTTAGAAACCCTAACCTTAGAGCGGGAAGCCCTACCCATAGGAATTCTAACCCTAACTCCAAGTGCCCTACCCATAGGAACCATAACCCTAGATCGGGGCTCACTACCCATAGGAACCTTAACCCTAGCTCCAAGTGCCCTACACTTTGGAACCCTAACCCTAGGGCAGGGTGCCCTTCCCATAGGAACCCTAACCCTAGGGTGAGACGCCCTACGCATTGGAAACCTAACGCTAGGTTCCAGTGCCCTACCCTTAGGAACCATAACCCTAGATTGGGGCTCACTACGCATAGGAAACTTAAACTTAGCTCCAAGTGCCCTACCTTTAGGAACAGTAACCCCTACGGTGGGAAGCCCTACCGATAGGAACCCTAACCCTAGCTCCAAGTGACCTACCCATAGCAACCCTAACCCTACTTCCAAGTGCCTTACCCATAGAAACCCTAACCGTAGGGCAGGGTGCCCTTCCCATAGAAACCCTAACCCTAGCTCCAAGTGCCGTACCAATAGGAACAATAACTCTAGAGCAGGAAGCGCTACCCATAGGAACCCTTACCCCAGCTCAAAGTGCCCTACCCTTAGGAACCCTAATCCTATGGCGGGAAGGACTACCCATAGGTACCCTAACCTTAGCTCCAAGTGCCCTAAACATAGGAACCCTAACCCTAGGGCGGGGTGCCCTACCCATAGGAACCGTAACCATAGCTCCAAGTCCCCTACCCTTAGGAACCCCAACCCTACGGCAGGACGTCGTACCCATAGGAACCCGAACCCTAGCTCCAGGTGCCCTACTCTTAGGATCCCTAACCCTAGGGAGGGTGCCCTACCCATAGCAACCCTAACCCTAGCTCCAAGTGCCCTAACCATAGGAACCCTAACCATAGGGTGGGGCGCCCTACCTATATGAACCCTAACCATTGCTCTAAGTGCCCTACCCTTATGAAACCTAACCCTACGGCGAGAAGCCCTACCTATAGGAACCCTAACCATAGCTCCAACTGCCTTACCCATAGGAACCCTAACCCTAGGGTGAGACACCCTACCCATTGGAAACCTAACCCTAGCTTCCAGTGCCCTACACTTAGGAACCATAACCTTAGATCAGGGCTCACTATGCATAGGAACCCTAACCTTAGCTCCAAGTGCCCTACCTTTAGGAACAGTAACCCTACGGCGGGAAGCCCTACCGATAGGAACCCTAACCCTAGCTCCAAGTGCCCTACCCATAGAACCCTAACCCTAGCTGCAAATGTGCTACCCATAGAAACCCTAAACCTAGAGCTGGGCGCTCTTCCCATAGGAACCTTAACCATGGCTCCAACTGCCCTACCCTTAGTAACCCTAATCGTAGGGCAAGAAGCCCTATTAATAGGGACCCTAACTATAGGTCCAAGTGCCCTCCACTTAGAAACTCTAACCCTAGGGCGGGAAGCTCTACCCATAGGAAACCTAACCCTAGCTACAAGTGCCCAACGCAGAGGAACCATAACCCTAGATCGGGGATCACTACCCATAGGAACCCTAACCCTAGCTCCATGTGCCCTATCCTGAGGAATCCTAAACCTAGGGCAGGGCTCCCTATCCTTAGGAACAATAAACCTAGCTCAAAGTGCCCTACACTTAGGAACCCTAACGCTAGGGCGGGAAGCCCTACCCATAGGAACTCTCACCCTAGCTCCAAGTGCCCTGCCCATAGGAACCCTAACCCTAGCTCCAAGTGCCTTAACAATAGGAACCCTAACCCTAGGGCGGGGCGCCCTACCCATAGGAATCCTAACCCTAGCTCCAAGTGCCCTACCCATAGGAACCTTAACCCTAGCTCCAAGAGCCCTACCCATAGGAACACTAATCCTAGCTCCAAGTGCCCTGACCTTAATAACCCTAACCCTAGGGCAGGAAGCCCTACCCATAGGAACCCTAACTATAGCTCTTAGTGCCCTACCCTTAGGAACCCTAACCTCAGGGCCGGAAGCCCTACCCATAAGAACCCTGAACCTAACTCCAAGTTCCTTACCCATAGGAACCCTAACCCTAGCTCCAAGTGCCCTACCCATAGGAACCCTAACCCTAGCTTTAAGTGCCCTACCCTTAGGAACCCTAACATTAGGGTGGGGAGACCTACCCTTGGGAATACTAACCCTAGCTCCAAGTGCCCTACCCTTAGGAACCTTAACCCTAGCTCCAAGTGCCCTAACCTTAGGAACCCTAACCTTAGCTCCAAGAGCCCTACCCATAGGAACCCTAATACTAGGGTGGGGCACCCTACCCATAGGAACCCTAACCCTAGCTCCAAGTGACCTACCCATAGCAACCCTAACCCTACTTCCAAGTGCCTTACCCATAGAAACCCTAACCGTAGGGCAGGGTGCCCTTCCCATAGAAACCCTAACCCTAGCTCCAAGTGCCGTACCAATAGGAACAATAACTCTAGAGCAGGAAGCGCTACCCATAGGAACCCTTACCCCAGCTCAAAGTGCCCTACCCTTAGGAACCCTAATCCTATGGCGGGAAGGACTACCCATAGGTACCCTAACCTTAGCTCCAAGTGCCCTAAACATAGGAACCCTAACCCTAGGGCGGGGTGCCCTACCCATAGGAACCGTAACCATAGCTCCAAGTCCCCTACCCTTAGGAACCCCAACCCTACGGCAGGACGTCGTACCCATAGGAACCCGAACCCTAGCTCCAGGTGCCCTACTCTTAGGATCCCTAACCCTAGGGAGGGTGCCCTACCCATAGCAACCCTAACCCTAGCTCCAAGTGCCCTAACCATAGGAACCCTAACCATAGGGTGGGGCGCCCTACCTATATGAACCCTAACCATTGCTCTAAGTGCCCTACCCTTATGAAACCTAACCCTACGGCGGGAAGCCCTACCTATAGGAACCCTAACCATAGCTCCAACTGCCTTACCCATAGGAACCCTAACCCTAGGGTGAGACACCCTACCCATTGGAAACCTAACCCTAGCTTCCAGTGCCCTACACTTAGGAACCATAACCTTAGATCAGGGCTCACTATGCATAGGAACCCTAACCTTAGCTCCAAGTGCCCTACCTTTAGGAACAGTAACCCTACGGCGGGAAGCCCTACCGATAGGAACCCTAACCCTAGCTCCAAGTGCCCTACCCATAGAACCCTAACCCTAGCTGCAAATGTGCTACCCATAGAAACCCTAAACCTAGAGCTGGGCGCTCTTCCCATAGGAACCTTAACCATGGCTCCAACTGCCCTACCCTTAGTAACCCTAATCGTAGGGCAAGAAGCCCTATTAATAGGGACCCTAACTATAGGTCCAAGTGCCCTCCACTTAGAAACTCTAACCCTAGGGCGGGAAGCTCTACCCATAGGAAACCTAACCCTAGCTACAAGTGCCCAACGCAGAGGAACCATAACCCTAGATCGGGGATCACTACCCATAGGAACCCTAACCCTAGCTCCATGTGCCCTATCCTGAGGAATCCTAAACCTAGGGCAGGGCTCCCTATCCTTAGGAACAATAAACCTAGCTCAAAGTGCCCTACACTTAGGAACCCTAACGCTAGGGCGGGAAGCCCTACCCATAGGAACTCTCACCCTAGCTCCAAGTGCCCTGCCCATAGGAACCCTAACCCTAGCTCCAAGTGCCTTAACAATAGGAACCCTAACCCTAGGGCGGGGCGCCCTACCCATAGGAATCCTAACCCTAGCTCCAAGTGCCCTACCCATAGGAACCTTAACCCTAGCTCCAAGAGCCCTACCCATAGGAACACTAATCCTAGCTCCAAGTGCCCTGACCTTAATAACCCTAACCCTAGGGCAGGAAGCCCTACCCATAGGAACCCTAACTATAGCTCTTAGTGCCCTACCCTTAGGAACCCTAACCTCAGGGCCGGAAGCCCTACCCATAAGAACCCTGAACCTAACTCCAAGTTCCTTACCCATAGGAACCCTAACCCTAGCTCCAAGTGCCCTACCCATAGGAACCCTAACCCTAGCTTTAAGTGCCCTACCCTTAGGAACCCTAACATTAGGGTGGGGAGACCTACCCTTGGGAATACTAACCCTAGCTCCAAGTGCCCTACCCTTAGGAACCTTAACCCTAGCTCCAAGTGCCCTAACCTTAGGAACCCTAACCTTAGCTCCAAGAGCCCTACCCATAGGAACCCTAATACTAGGGTGGGGCACCCTACCCATAGGAACCCTAACCCTAGCTCCAAGTGACCTACCCATAGCAACCCTAACCCTACTTCCAAGTGCCTTACCCATAGAAACCCTAACCGTAGGGCAGGGTGCCCTTCCCATAGAAACCCTAACCCTAGCTCCAAGTGCCGTACCAATAGGAACAATAACTCTAGAGCAGGAAGCGCTACCCATAGGAACCCTTACCCCAGCTCAAAGTGCCCTACCCTTAGGAACCCTAATCCTATGGCGGGAAGGACTACCCATAGGTACCCTAACCTTAGCTCCAAGTGTCCTAAACATAGGAACCCTAACCCTAGCTCCATGTGCCCTATCCTGAGGAATCCTAAACCTAGGGCAGGGCTCCCTATCCTTAGGAACAATAAACCTAGCTCAAAGTGCCCTACAATTAGGAACCCTAACGCTAGGGCGGGAAGCCCTACCCATAGGAACTCTCACCCTAGCTCCAAGTGCCCTGCCCATAGGAACCCTAACCCTAGCTCCAAGTGCCTTAACAATAGGAACCCTAACCCTAGGGCGGGGCGCCCTACCCATAGGAATCCTAACCCTAGCTCCAAGTGCCCTACCCATAGGAACCTTAACCCTAGCTCCAAGAGCCCTACCCATAGGAACACTAATCCTAGCTCCAAGTGCCCTGACCTTAATAACCCTAACCCTAGGGCAGGAAGCCCTACCCATAGGAACCCTAACTGTAGCTCTTAGTGCCCTACCCTTAGGAACCCTAACCTCAGGGCCGGAAGCCCTACCCATAAGAACCCTGAACCTAACTCCAAGTTCCTTACCCATAGGAACCCTAACCCTAGCTCCAAGTGCCCTACCCATAGGAACCCTAACCCTAGCTTTAAGTGCCCTACCCTTAGGAACCCTAACATTAGGGTGGGGAGACCTACCCTTGGGAATACTAACCCTAGCTCCAAGTGCCCTACCCTTAGGAACCTTAACCCTAGCTCCAAGTGCCCTAACCTTAGGAACCCTAACCTTAGCTCCAAGAGCCCTACCCATAGGAACCCTAATACTAGGGTGGGGCACCCTACCCATAGGAACCCTAACCCTAGCTCAAAGTGCCCTACCCATAGGAACCCTAACCCTAGCTTTAAGTGCCCTACCCTTAGGAACCCTAACATTATGGCGGGGCGCCCTACCCTTAGGAACACTAACCCTAACTCCAAGTTCCTTACCCATAGGAACCCTAACCCTAGCTCCAAGTGCCCTACCCATAGGAACCCAACCCTAGCTTTAAGTGCCCTACCCTTAGGAACCCTAACATTAGGGTGGGGAGACCTACCCTTGAGAATACTAACCCTAGCTCCAAGTGTCCTACACTTAGGATCTCTAAACCTAGGGCAGGGTGCCTTACCCATAGAAACCCTAGCTAAATGTGCCCTACCCATAGGAACCCTAACCCTAGCTCCAATTCCCCACCCATATGAACCCTAACCCTAAAGAGGGGTACCCTACTCATAGGAACCCTAACCCTAGCTCCAATTGCCATACGCGTATGAACCGTAACCCTAGATCGGGGCTCACTACCCATAGGAACCATAACCATAGCTCAAAGAGCCCTACCCTTAGGAACTCTATACCTACGGCGGGAAGCCCTACCCATGGGAACCCTATCCCTAACTCCAAGTGACCTACCCATACGAACTCTAACCCTAGATCCAAATGCCCTACCCTTAGGAAGCCTAAGCCTAAGGCGGGAAGCACTACACACAGGAATTCTAACCCTAGCTCCAAGTGTCCTACTCATAGGAAACCTAACCCTAGTTCCAAGTTCCTTACATATAGGAACCTTAGCCCTAGGTCAAAGTGTCCTACCCATAGGAACGCTAACCATAGGGAGGGGCGACCTACTCATAAGAACCCTAATCCTAGCTCCAAGTACCCTACCCTTAGCAACCCTAACCCTAGGACGGAAAGCCCTACCCATAGGAACCCTAACCTGTGTTCCAAGTGCCTTCCCCATAGGAACACTCACCCTAGGTCGAGAAGCCCCACCAATAGAAAACCTAACCATATGTCCAAGTACCCTACACTTAGGAACCCTAAACCTAGTTTCAAGTGCCCTCCCCTTAGAATCCCTAACCCTAGTGCGGGAAGCCCTAACCTTAGGAACCCTAACCCTAGCTCCAAGTGCCTTAACAATAGGAACCCTAACTCTAGGGCGGGGCGCCCTACCCATAGGAATCCTAACCCTAGCTCCAAGTGCCCTACCTATAGGAACCCTAACCCTAGCTCCAAGTGCTCTACCCATAGGAATCCTAACCCTAGCTTTAACTGCCCTACCCTTAGGAACCCTAACATTATGGCGGGGCATCCTACCCTTAGGAACACTAACCCTAGCTTTAAATGCCCTACCCTTAGGAACCCTAACATTAGGGTGGGGAGACCTACCCTTAGGAACACTAACCCTAACTCCAAGTTCCTTACCCATAGGAACCCTAACCCTAGCTCCAAGTGCCCTACCCATAGGAACCCAACCCTAGCTTTAAGTGCCCTACCCTTAGGAACCCTAACATTAGGGTGGGGAGACCTACCCTTGAGAATACTAACCCTAGCTCCAAGTGTCCTACACTTAGGATCTCTAAACCTAGGGCAGGGTGCCTTACCCATAGAAACCCTAGCTAAATGTGCCCTACTCATAGGAACCCTAACCCTAGCTCCAATTCCCCACCCATATGAACCCTAACCCTAAAGAGGGGTACCCTACTCATAGGAACCCTAACCCTAGCTCCAATTGCCATACGCGTATGAACCGTAACCCTAGATCGGGGCTCACTACCCATAGGAACCATAACCGTAGCTCAAAGAGCCCTACCCTTAGGAACCCTAAACCTACGGCGGGAAGCCCTACCCATAGGAACTCTAACCCTAACTCCAAGTGACCTACCCATACGAACTCTAACCCTAGTTCCAAATGCCCTACCCTTAGGAATCCTAAGCCTAAGGCGGGAAGCACTACACATAGGAATTCTAACCCTAGCTCCAAGTGTCCTACTCATAGGAAACCTAACCCTAGTTCCAAGTTCCTTACATATAGGAACCTTAGCCCTAGTCAAAGTGTCCTACCCATAGGAACGTTAACCATAGGGAGGGGCGACCTACTCATAAGAACCCTAATCCTAGCTCCAAGTACCCTACCCTTAGCAACCCTAACCCTAGGACGGAAAGCCCTACCCATAGGAACCCTAACCTGTGTTCCAAGTGCCTTCCCCATAGGAACACTCACCCTAGGTCGAGAAGCCCCACCAATAGAAACCCTAACCATATGTCCAAGTACCCTACACTTAGGAACCCTAAACCTAGTTTCAAGTGCCCTCCCCTTAGAATCTCTAACCCTAGTGTGGGAAGCCCTACCCATAGGAACCCAAACCCTAGCTCCAATTGCCATACGCATATGAACCATAACCCTAGATCGGGGCTCACTACCCATAGGAACCCTAACCCTAGCTCCAAGTCCCCTACCCATAGGAACCCTAACCCTAGCTCCAAATGCCCTACCCATAGGAACCCTAATCCTAGGGCGGGGCACCCTACCCAGAGGAACCCTAACCCTAGATCCAAATGCCCTGCCCATAGGAACTCTAACCCTAGCTCCAAGTGCCCTAACCTTAGAAACCCTAACCCTAGGGTGGGAAGCTCCACCCATAGGAACCCTAAGCCTAGCTCCAAGTGCCCTACCCATAGGAACACTAACCCTGGGGCGGGAAGCCCTACCCATAGGAACTCTCACCCTAGCTCCAAGTGCCCTACCCATAGGATCCCTAAGCCTAGGCCGGGGCGCCCTACCCTTAGGACCCCTAACCCTAGCACCAAGTGCCCTACCCTTAGGAACCCTAACCCTAGGGCGGGAAGCCCTACCCATAGGAACCCAGTCCTAGCTCTAAGTGCCCTACCCTTAGGAACCCTAACTTTACGGTGGGGCACCCTACCCTTAGGAACACTAACCCTAGCTCCAATTGCCCTACCCTTAGGAACACTAAGCCTAGGGCAGGGTGCCCTAGCCTTAGGAAACCTAACCCTAGCTCCAAGTGCCCTACCCTTAGGAACCCTAACCCTACCAACAAGTGCCCTACCCTTAGGAACCCTAACCATAGGGCGGGGCGCCCTACCTATAGGAACCCTAACCCCAGCTCTAAGTGCCATACCCTTAGGAACCCTAAGCCTAGGGCAGGGTGCCATACCCGTAAGAACCCTAAACCTAGCTCCAAGTGCCCTACCCATAGGAACCCTAACCTTATGGCGGGAATCTCTACCCATAGGAATCCTAACCCTAGCTCCAAGTGCCCTACCCATAGGTACCCTAACCCTAGCTCCAAGTGCCCTACCCATAGTAACTCTAACATTAGCTGCAAGTGCCCTACTCTTAGGAACCCTAACCCTATGGCGGGAAGCCCTACCCATAGGCACCGAAACCCTAGCGCAAAGTGCCTGAACCATAGGAATCCTAACCCTAGCTCCAAGTGCCCTACCCACAGGGACCCTAACCCTAGCTCCAAGTGCCCTACCCTTAGGAACCCTAACATTAGGGCGGGGCGCCCTACCCTTAGGAACACTAACCCTAACTCCAAGTTCCTTACCCATAGGAACCCTAACCTTAGCTCCAAGTGCCCTACCCATAGGAACCCAACCCTAGCTTTAAGTGCCCTACCATTAGGAACCCTAACATTAGGTTGGGGAGACCTACCCTTGAGAATACTATCCCTAGCTCCAAGTGTCCTACACTTAGGATCTCTAACCCTAGGGCAGGGTGCCTTACCCATAGAAACCCTAACCCTAGCTAAAAGTGCCCTACCCATAGGAACCCTAACCATAACTCCAAGTGCCCTACCCTTAGCAACCCTAACCCTAGGGAAGGGTGCCCTTCAAATAGGAACCCTAACCCTAGCTCCAATTCCCCACCCATAGGAACCCTAACCCTAGGGAGGGGTGCCCTACTCATAGGAACCCTAATCCTAGCTCCAAGTGCCCTGCCCTTAGGAACCCTAAACCTACGACGGGAAGCCCTACCCATAGGAACCCTAACCATATCTTCAAGTGACATAGGAACTCTAACCCTAGTTCCAAGTGCCTTGCATATAGGAACCCTAATCCTAGGGCTGGGCGCCCTACCCATAGCAACCCTAAGCCTAGCTCCAAGTGCCCTACTCATAGAAACCTAACCCTAGCTCCAAATGCGCTACCCAGAGGAACCCTGACCCTAGAACTGGGCGCCCTTCCCATAGGAACCTTAACCATAGCTCCAAGTGCCCTACTCATAGAAAACCTAACCCTAGATCCAAGTTCCTTACATATAGGAACCTTAAACCTAGGGCGGGGCACCCTACCCACAGGAACCCTAACCCTAGGGAAGGGTGCCCTTCAAATAGGAACCCTAACCCTAGCTCCAATTCCCCACCCATAGGAATGCTAACGCTAGGGAGGGGTGCCCTACTCATAGGAACACTAAGGCCTGGTCTACACTAGGACTTTAATTCGAATTTATCAGCGTTAATTCGAACTAACCGCTCAACCCTCCACACCAGGAAGCCATTTAATTCGAACTAGAGGGCTCTTTAGTTCGAATTTGGTACTCCACCCCGGCAGGTGGAGTAACGCTAAATTCGACATGGCTAGTTCGAATTAGGCTAGGTGTGGATGGAAATCGAACTTAGTAGCTCCGGGAGCTATCCCACAGTGCACCACTCTGTTGACGCTCTGGACAGCAGTCCGAGCTTTGATTCTCTGACCAGCCACACAGGAAATGACCCGGGAAAATTTGAATTCCTTTTCCTTTCTGGACAGTTAGAATCTCATTTTGTGGTTGGACATCGGGGCGAGCTCAGCAGCACCGGCAGCAATGCAGAGCTCTCCAGCAGAGGAGTTCATGTAATCTCTGAATAGAAAGAGGGACCCGGCATAGACTGACTGGGAACTCTTCGATCTGATCGGTGTGTGGGGCGAGTAGTCTGTGCTTTCGGGGCTGCGCTCCAACAAACGGAATGCAAAGACCTACGAGAAGGTCTCCAAAGCCATGATACAGACAGAGGATACAGCCATCATGCAACGCAGTGCCGCGTGAAAATCAAGGACCCCAGACAAGCCTACCAAAAAATCAAAGCGGCCAACGGATGCTACGGAGCCTGCCACCACTGCCCCACCAGTGACCATGGACTCTGATGATGGGACAGTGTCGACGGACAGTTCCTCGACGATGTTCACGGACGGGGAAGATGAGGAAGGGTTTGTGGAGGACGAGGCAGGCGACAGCGCTTACAATACTGCTTTCCCCGACAGCCAGGATCTTTTCATCACCGTCACGGAGATCCCCTACCAACCCTCCCCGGCCAGGAACCCGGATCCTGAATCAGGGGTAGGAGCAGTCGGTAAGTGCTTTAACCATGTTAACTTTTATTCTTAATATAACAGGAATCTGAAGTGTGTGAAAAGGAGGTCTCTGTATATATGGTAATAGAACAGAAATCCTCCTGGGAGAACTCCACGAAGCTCTCCTGCCGTTAATCGATAAGCATCAGCAGGAGGTTCCTGGGGAGAGCTGCCTTATTGGGTGCTCCGTGATAGTACACTTTTCCGCGTGAGGCTTTCATGCGGTATTCAGGGAGCACTGCCTCCCAGAGCACGGCTGCATAGGTCCGTGGTTTGTGCTAGATTTCACGCAGCATGCGCTCTCTATCTCCTTCAGTGCCCGTCCTCACGGTTATCTCGCTCGGAGACTCCTGCATCTAAGTAGGGGAAGAACTGTTACGTTACGCCTGGTCCAAAGTATTTTTAAAAAATCTCCGGACAGACGGCATAGCACAGACTCAGCACGCAGCTGCGTGACGAGCGTAACGGAAAGCCAAAGAATCAAATGGACGCTCATGGAGGGAGGGGGGAACGAGGACGCAAGGTATCCCACAGTTCCTGCTGTCTCCGAAAAGCATTTGCATTCTTGGCTGATCTCCAAATGCTTCTAGGGTCAAACACAGTGTCCGCGGTGGGTCGGGGCATAGCTTGGCAATTTACGCACCCCCCCCGACCCCCAGAAGTTAAAGGGAAAACAATCCTCTGTTGACTCTTTTACATGTCACCGTATCTGTACTGAATGCTGCAGATAGACGCGCTGCTGCAGCACTCAACAACAACATCCTTCCTCCCACCCCGCCATGGGTGGCTGATGGTACAATAGGACTGCTACCTGTCCTCATCATCAGCCTATTGGCACATGGGGCAGTGCAAAAGGACTGGTAACCATAACAACCGTACCAACTTGCTTGGGACCGGTCGATCAAGGCCACCTGGTCCTAATTTTTCATGGTAGATGGTGCAGTATGGCTGGTAACCGTCCTCATCATTGCAACAGGGGGCTGAGCTCCATCAACCCCCACCCTTCATTGTAAATAAAAGATTCAATTGCCCCTGGACTAGCAGAGGGATGATTGGCTCCCTCCTCCACACCCCTTAATGTCATCTCTGGACTATCATTGCAGCTGGAGGCTTCCTTCCACTCATTTCTCACAAACGACTACCTGTGTCTTATTCATGCATTCTATATTACTTCATCACACAAGTGGGGGGACAATGGTATTGGAACCCAGGAAGGCTGGGGGAAGAACAGGATGAACAGCTGGGGTTGTTTCAGGAGCACACCCTGTGAATAGCATTCAGCTCAAAATTTATGCATGATTGGACAGAGAGCAGCTGTGCTCTCTGGTTCTATGATACAGTGGTTCTCTAGTACAGTTGCCCATATTCTAGGCAGGACTGATTCTATTTTTAGATACCCAAAAAGGAGGGATTGACTCGGGGAGTCATTCCCAAATTTTGCTTTTGCGCCCCTGGCTGATCGGCCAGGGGCACTTATGACAGCACCAAATGGCGCAGTGCAAAAGGACAGGTAACCATGACCATCTTATTACCGTCTTCTTACAAGTTCATGGTATGGTAGACGGTGCAGTATGCCTGGTAACCATCGCTGCTGTCATGCAAAAGCAAAAGCATGCTGCTGTGTAGCGCTGCTGGTCCGCCTCTGTCAGCGGCATCTAGTACACATACGGTGACATACATAAAAGGCAAAATAGGGTCCATTGTTGCCACGCTATGGCGTGTGCCAGGGCATTTCATGGAAAACGTGCTCGAAATGATTGTCTGCCGTTGCTTTCCCGGAGGAAGGAATGACTGGCGACATTTACCCAGAATCCACCGCGCAAATGATTTGTGCAACAGCAGGCACAGGGGTCTCAACCAAAAATTCACAGAGACAGCCTAGACTCAGTTAAGTGTTCGCAAAAAAGTATCTTTGCAAGGAATTCACTAACTGTTTCCCATCTCACAGCTTCCACTGTCTCCAGACCTTCCACAGCATTCCCCTCGCAGAGGCTGGCGAAGATTAGGCGGCGAAAGAAAAAGACAAGGGACACGATTTTCGATGAATGTGTGGGCTGCTACCTAGCCGAGGCGGACCAGCAGAGGCAGTGGAGGGAGAAAGTCTCTCTGTACCAGCGCTCAGACAGCGAATGGGAGGAGAGGTGGCATGAGGAACACAAGCAGGAGACTCAAGCAATGCTTGTTCTAGTGAGGGAGCAAACGGACACGCTCCGGCGACTTGTGTATGTTCTGCAGGACCGCTGCAGGACAGAGCCCCCGGCAGTATCTCTGCAACCGCCCTCCCCCGCCACAAAGTCACATACCCCCCTCACCCTAAATAACCAGGAGGATGCCCGCCCTGGGCCGTGAATACTGTCACTGCACCCCAGCAGAGTGCTCAAGTAACCAAAAGCTCTCATACCCTACGTTTGCATAAGTCCTTCCCTTCCGGACTCAAACAAGTCCCAATCCCAGTCCCATCCCATAACTGTGTACTTAAGTAATAAAAATACTTTGCTGTTAAGTACTGTTTCCGTCATGTTTTTTCACTGAAGACTTTGTTTGAATGGGGTGCGTGGGGAAGTGCGTTGCTAATTGCATAGGACAGGCACCTTTCCCAGGGTACAGACACGGGGGCCGGATCAGCAGCGGGTCACACACACAGTGCAGTCAGTAGGCACCGTGGTCGGTATGGGAGGTGGTTTCCAGGTTCTGTGTGGGCGGTGGGGATGTGACTTTTTAGCGGGGGAGGGCGGTTACAGATCTTATACAGCGGTCCTTGTCGTGGACCGCTGAGTCACGCAGCAGAGGAATCTGTATCCGTCCTCCTCCGCCACAAGGCCACATAGCCCCCCGCACACAGAATCCCCAAAAGGAGGGATGGCAGGTTCCGTTGAAACAAGCAGTCCGGCACTGCGGACCGCTGTAGGAGCAGGAGCCTGTCATTCCTTGAGTTTAGAGGCGGTCTTTACATCAGCGCACACCCTACCCACCACAGTCTGCGTTCCAGTTTCAACCCTTTAACGAAAAGTTATGAATAAAGAAACCTCTCCTCAGTAACAGTGTGACATGTATTTTATTTTTACACGTGTCTTGGAAGTGGGGGAAACGGGGAGAACGGGGTATTTAACCGAAGAGGAGAGTCAACAGTCAGTGGGTAAAGAAACAGGGGCAGGTTCAGCTTCTCTGTAAAGAAACTGAACAGTCACAGGTCACGCTGCTCGCTACTCGCTGGTATTTGAAGAGTTCCTTGTCGCTGTCCCAGGCGCCTGTATAGGGCTTCATGAGCAAGTGCATTAGCGGGCAGGCTGGGTCACCGAGGATCACTATAGGCAAATGCACATCCACAACAGTTATTTCGTGGTACGGGAAGAAACTACCTTCCAGCAGGCGTCTGAGCAGCCCACAGTTCCTGAGAACACACGCATCAGGAACCTTGCCCGGCCATCCGACGTTCATGTATGTAAAACGTCCCCTATGGTCCCCCAGTGCTTGCAGAACCATTGAAAAGTAGCCCAATTTCTCAGCAGCTGAATGTGGAAGAGGTGGACGATAAAGTGCGAGGAGGAGAAAACGGCGAGGATCGCAGCGGGCTCCATGCTTGCAGTGCTGTGGCGTCCACGCTGTCACTGACCAGAAAAGTGCACGAACAGATTGCCCGCAGGCGCTTTCAGGGAGGGAGGGAGTGAGGGCGTGATTGACGGTTCAATGACGACAGTTACCCAAAACCACCCTCGACACATTTTTTTCCCCCAGCAGGCATTGGGGGCTCTACCCAGCATTCCAATGGGCAGTGGGGACTGCGGGAACTGTGGGATAGCTTCCCACAGTGCACCGCTTCCAAAGTCGACGCTGGCCCCGTGAATGTGGACTCAGAAATTCGAATTAGTGTATTTAGTATGGATACAGAAATTCGACTTCATAAGGTCGAATCCACAAATTCGAACTAAGTTGATTCGAAATAGTCCTGTAGTGTAGACAAGGCCTAACCCTAGTTCCAAGTACCCTACCCTTAGCAACCGTAACCCTAGGGCGGAAAGCCCTACCCATAGGAACCCTAACCCGTGTTCCAAGTGCCTTCCCCATAGGAACACTCACCCTAGGGTGGGGTTCCCTAC
The DNA here is from genome assembly GCF_020497125.1 of Mauremys mutica. Lineage (NCBI taxonomy): Eukaryota > Metazoa > Chordata > Testudines > Geoemydidae > Mauremys > Mauremys mutica. The sequence goes on from NC_059072.1 coordinate 174,027,159, forward strand.
CCTTAGGAACCCTAACCCTATGTCGAGAAGCCCCACCCATAGGAACCCTAACCATATGTCCAAGTGCCCTTCCCTTAGGAACCCTAAACCTAGTTTCAAGTGCCCTCCCCTTAGAATCCCTAACCCTAGTGCGGGAAGCCCTACCCATAGGAACCCTAACCCTAGCTCCAAGTGCCCTACCCTTAGAAACACTAACCGTATGGTGAGAAGTCCCACCCATAGGAACCCTAAACCTAGCTCCAAGTTCCTTATCCTTAGGAACACTAACCCTTGGGCGGGGCTCCCTATCCTCCAAGTGCCCTACCCTTAGGAACCCTAAGCCTACGGTGGGAAGCTCCACCCATAGGAACCCTAAGCCTAGCTCCAAGTGCCCTTCCCATAGGAACCCTAACCCTGGGGCGGGAAGCCCTACCCATAGGAACTCTCACGCTAGCTCCAAGTACCCTACCCAAAGGAACCCTAACCCTAGGCCGGGGCGCCCTATCCTTAGGACCCTTAACCCTAGCTCCAAGAGCCCTGCCCTTAGTAACCCTAACCCTAGGGCGGGTAGCCCTACCCATAGGAACCCTAACTCTAGCTCCAAGTGCCCTACCCATAGGAAACCTAACCTTAGGGCGGGAAGCCCCACCTATAGGAACCGTAAGCCTAGCTGATAGTGCCCTAACCATAAGAATTCTAACCCTAGCTCCATGTGCCCTACCCATTGGAACCCTAACCCTAGGGCGGGAAGCCCTACCCAATAAGAACCCTGAGTCTAGCTCCAAGTGCTCTACCCTTAGGAACCCTAAACTTAGCTCCAAGTTCATTACCCATAGGAACCCTTAACCTAGCTCCAAGTGCCCTGTGCTTAGGAACCTTAAACCTAGGTGCAAGTCCCCTGCCCATATGAAATCTAACCGTAGGTCCAAGTGCCCTACCCTCAGGAACCCTAACCCTAATGTGGGAAGCCCTACCCATAGGAACCCTATCCCTAGCTTCAAGTGCCCTACCCATAGGAACCCTTATCCTAGGTCGGGAAGCCCTACCTATAGAAACTCTATCCCTAACTTCAAGTACCCTACCCTTAGTAACTCTAACCCAAGGGCGGGAATTCCTACCCATAGGAACCCTTAACCTTGCTCCAAGTGCCCTTCCCATAGGAACCCTACCCCTGGGGCGGGAAGCCCTACCCATAGGAACTCTCACCCTAGCTCCAAGTACCCTACCCATAGGAACCCTAACCCTAGGCCGGGGCGCCCTACCCTTAGGACCCCTAACCCTAACTCCAAGTTCCTTACCCATAGGAACCCTAACCCTAGCTCTAAGTGTCCTACCCTTAGGAACCCTAACCCTAGCTCCATGTGCCCTACCCTTAGGAAACCTAACCTTAGCTCCAAGAGCTCTACCTATAGGAACCCTAAGCCTAGCTCCAAGAGCCATACCCCTAGGAACTCTAACCCTAGGGAGGGGTGCCCTACCCATATGAACACTAACCCTAGCTCCAAGTGCTCTACCCTTAGGAACCCTAACCCTAGGGCGGAAAGCCCTACCCATAGGAACCCTAAACCTAGCTCCAAGTTCATTACCCATAGGAACCCTAAACCTAGCTCCAAGTGCCCTGTGGTTAGGAACCTTAAGCCTAGGTGCAAGTCCCCTGCCCATATGAACTCTAACCGTGGGTCCAAGTGCCCTACCCATAGGAACCCTTACCCTTGCTCCAAGTGCCCTTCCCATAGGAGCCCTACCCCTAGGGCGGGAAGCCCTACCCATAGGAACTCTAACCCTAGGCCGGGGCGCCCTACCCTTAGGACCCCTAACCCTAACTCCAAGTTCCTTACCCATAGGAACCCTAACCCTAGCTCCAAGTGCCCTACCCTTAGGAACCCTAACCCTAGCTCCATGTGCCCTACCCTTAGGAAACTAACCTTAGCTCCAAGTCCCCTTCCCATATGAACTCTAACCGTAGGTCCAAGTGCCCTACCCATAGGAACCCTAACCCTAGGGCGGGAAGCCATACCCATATGAACCCTAACTCTAGCTCCGAGTGCCCTACCCTTAGGAACCCTGACCCTAGAGCAGGAAGGCCCACCCATAAAACCCCTAAACCTATCTCCAAGTGCTCTACCTATAGGGACCCTAACCCTAGGGCAGGAAGCCCTACCAATAGGAACCCTCAACCTAGTTCCAAGTGCCCTACCTTTAGGAACCCTAACCCAAGGGCAAGGCGCCCTACGCATAGGAACCGTAACCCTAACTCCAAGTGCCCTACTCATAGGAACCCTAACCCTAGCTCCAAGTGCAATATCCTTAGGCACCCTAACTCAAGGGATGGAAGCCCTACCCATAGGAACTCTAACTCTAGGATGGGAAATTCTACCCATAGGAACCCTAATTGTATCTCCAAGTGCGCTATCCTTAGCATCCCTAACCCTAGATCCAGGTACCCTACCCATAGGAACCCTAACCCTAGTTTCAAGATCCCTACCCATAGGAACCCTAACCCTAGGGCGGGAAGCCCCACCTATAGGAACCCTAAGCTTAGCTGCAACTGCCCTACCCATAAGAACTCTAACCCTAGCTCCAAGTGCCATACCCTTAGGAACCCTAACCCTAGCTCCAAGTGCTCTACCCATAGGAACCCTAATCCTAGGGCAGGGCACCCTACCCATAGGAACCCTACCCTAGCTCCAAGTGCCCTACCTATAGGAACCCTAACTCTAGGGAGGGATGCCCTACCCATAGGAACCCTAGCTCTAAGTGTCCTACCCTTAGGAACCCTAACCCTAGGGCGGGTCACCCTTCCCTTAGGAACACTAACCCTAGCGCCAAGTGACCTTCCCGTAGGAACACTAACCCTAGGGCGGGGTGCCCTACCCTTAGGAACCCTAACCCTAGCTCCAAGTGCCCTACCCATAGGAACCCTAACCCTAGCTCCAAGTGCCCTACCCTTAGGAACCCTAACCCTTGGGCAAGAAGCCCTACCTAAGGAACCCTAACCCTAGCTCCAAGTGCCCTACCCTTAGGATCCCTAACCCTAGCTCCAAGTGCCCTACCCTTAGGAACCCTAACCCTAGCTCCAAGTGCCCTACCCTTAAGAACCGTAACCCTAGCTCCATGTACCCTACCCTTAGGAACCGTAATGCTTGGGCAAGAAGCCCTACCTAAGTAACCCTAACCCTAGTTCCAAGTGCCCTACCCTTAAGTACTCTAACCCTAGGGTGGGAAGCCGTACCTATAGGAACCCTAACCCTAGCTCCAAGTGCCCTACCCTTAGGATCCCTAACCCTAGCTCCAGGTTCCCTATCCTTAGGAACCCTAACCTTAGGGCGGGAGTCCCTTCCCAGTAGGAACCATAACCCTAGCTCCAAGTGCTCTACCCTTAGCAACCGTAACCCTGGGGTGGGAATCCCTACCCATAGGAACCCTAATCCTAGCTCCAAATGCCCTATCCTTTGGAACCCTTACCCTAGGGCTGGAAGCTCTATCCATTGGAACCCTAACCCCAGCTCCAAGTGTCCTACCCTTTCCATGCTCCTGGCCATATTCCAGCTCCACAGAACTGTCAGCCATCCATCCCCAACATTTACTGGATACAGGGTCTGTCCTTGTGGCTCTACTTCATGTTTGGGGTCCTTAGCTACTACTGCAAGAGGTCTAATAAATAATACATCAGTGGGATCTTCAGGATGCCAGAGCTGTCTGCGCTGAAGCCTTGTGCTCACCACACCGAAACTGGGTCCCTCTGGCCTCTCCGACGGCTCTATTGTAGCTGTGCCTCCTAGGTATCCGAGCTGATGGATATCTCCCGAACACGACTTACACTGGGGATCCCACTGCACAAAGAGGGTGTATGCAAAGATAATACAGCCTGGGGCTGTATTACATTGTGTGTAGATCCCCACATTAAGATTAAGCGCACACTCACTGGCATACACAACTAGCCTTTCCCCTCCAACCACAGACCAGCCAGCCTCTTGCCTTACATATGGCTCTAGTACCTCACAGAGAGTTCTCTAAAGTTCAGGGAAAAGGGGTACTGTACCTTGGAGGCTTCCGGCTGTCCCGTCTGTGCAAGGAGACGACCTTTTCAGAGAATACATCAGAAAGGTCTTAGTTGCATAAAAATGTTTGCATCAACTTGATTTCCTTGAAAGGGAACTGCATGTAACAAAGTTGATTGTTTCCATTTTCTCATTTTATAATGGAATGGTGAAGTGAGTGTCGTTTTTACCTTTTATAGCTTACTTCCTTCAACAAAAGTCACAAATATGTAAGATGGCTGAGAGTGTAGTTGCCATTGAAAAAAACCAAAAAACCCTAAGGAGCATTTAGGAGCCTGTCTACTGGGATACTTTAGAGAGAAAAGGAGCTGAATTGAAACATGAACAGCTCTAGATTTCATGGTTCACTCAATTTTACTTGATAGGATCCTTATGAGCAGAATAATAGTGCAGAAGAAAATGATTAAAGGAATGTCCATTACAGAAATTAATGAAAAGGCTATGTAGGAACTACAAAGTGCTGGCAAAAAAAATTGTGCAAAATTGAGTAATTAGAGGAAATTATAAAACAGTTTGTGACAGGTTGTTAAGATCTTGAAAGGAAATTCTGTTTTGTGTCTATTATAAACTCTTTGTGCTGTTTGGCAGAAGTGATGTGCAAATCCTCACAAGGCACAGCCTGCAGGGGATCAGGGGCCTCAAATACGGGTCCGTGGATCCCTGAGCAGGGCTCAACTCAAGGCCACCACAAAGCAGCTCATGAGAAACAATGGAAAAAGGGGGCCAGAGAAGTATGCAAAGGGCCCTACCTACGAAGCTCCAGACTGGGAGCGAAGTTCAGCCCTGCCGATTGGTTTAAGCAGAGTGTCCCAGCCAGAAAGAAGCACAAAAAGTTGCCTGAACAACTTGTCTAAACAACTAGGTGAATCCCTGGCTGGTTGCTACTATGGACTCCGCTTACTTGCTGGATTCCTGAGCCCTGCCATCCACCTGTTCCTATCCTTCTTATCCCAAAACCCCATCTGATCCTGGCTCCTGTCTTGCTCCAGATCCCTGATGCTACCCACTACCCGGCTCTGACCTTTGGCTTGGCATCTGGCTCTGATCCTGGTTCCAGTTCCAGGCTCTTGACTCTAACTGCCCATGCCCTGGTGCCTATTCAATCTGGGTCTTCAGGTGTAGTTTCTCTCTCTTTTTGATAGAGATTTGGGGGATGGTGAATTTCTTTGCTAGCTTTACAAGATACTTTCAATGAATCGATCACGGAGGGGCTGTGGAGAGTATGAATTCCAGTCTAGATTTAAACAGTCAACCTCAACTCAAACACCTTTGAGATTTCATAAACTTCACTTTATTATTTTTAAATGATCTGTGTTGCCAAGACTGGGACACTGTTGTGCTAGATGCTGGATGCACCATGTAGGAGACCTGGCTCACAAAAGCATATGGTCTAAATGAGCAAGACAAAGGGAGTGCTATTATCTCCCTTTCTACAGAGGAGGAACTGAGTGAGACAGAGATTAAGTGACTTGCTCAAGGACACACCAGAACTCTGGGTAGAACCCAGGTATTCTGAGTCACCATTCAATGCCTTAATCATAAGACCATCTTTCCTCTAATTGCTTTAGCTCCTGTGAGGAACTCCATGAGGGCAGATGACTTAAGTTGTGTTCTGCTGTGATTCCATACAAAAATGGTTAGACTTTGAGCCACTTAAATGGCTAAACTAAACATGCACAAGTTTCCCCGTTTCAGCCCTGTCAAATATAGGGAACCTAAAGATTCATACAAAAGTAACAAGCAAACTAAGGCTCCAAAGAATTTCACACAAGCAGACCCCTGGCCGATCTCATCTTCAAAACCACAGAATTGTGCAGAAAGCTACAGCAAGGACTGTCTTTTCTGACCAGTGGGCTGCCATTGGTGATGTTGAAATGCCAATAGTGGTCCTGGGGGACCCAGCCTATTGCTTGCACCTTTGGCTCATGAAGCTGTACACTAGCCATCTTAACAACACCAAGGTGCAGAATGACAGCTGAATGCACTTTTAGTAGATTGAAGGGACACTGATTGAAGAGCACAAGATTGGATCTCAGTGAAAAAAAAATCCCAGTGGTTGTTGCCTGATGTGTTCTGCATGGTATCTGTGAAGCAAAGGTGGAAACTTGCTGCCGGTGTGGAGAGGTGGAATGGCTGTCTGCTGAGTTTGAGAAGTCAGACACAAGGACTATTTGAAAAGTTAAACATGGTTCAGGGCGGCTTTGAAAGGGCACTTGAACAGTGAGCCACAGTAATGCGTTGTGGTGTATTGTGCTGTACCTGGCCCTGTTGTTTAGGGGTCCATTAGGAATCGTGTGGTGCTTGGTGTATGTCTATTATTACACTTGGTTTTTTCACCGATCCCTATGAGTTGTGTCTCACTGTACAATAACAAGTAAGTGAGTGCTTTCAATACTACTAGGCATTCTGCAGCATATATTGGGAACTAATTAAGATGAAATATTTTCCAAACATTAGAACTGTATTGAGTATCAAAAACACTGCAAAGAATTCTGTGCATGATAAAAGCAAATACATTAAAAACTTAATAAATTTATTGATCAGAGCTTAAAAAGATTTTAAAAAATCATGTCCACTTTAGCTACAAATACAGCAGCAGTGGCTCTCACAGCTTAGTGAAGCTGTGGTTATCTTTAATGTCCCCCAGTGTGGAGTAGTAGGGGTAGGGATGTGGCCCCTGATGCCACAAGGAATCTTGAAAATAATAATTTAAAAATAATAAACACTTGAGGGCAGTGTAGGGAGGCGAGGTGGGGATGGGGTCTTGGGGAAAGGGGTGGAGTGGGAGTGGAGCCAGGGGTGGAGTAGGGGCAGGAACAGGCAAGGTGGAGCAGGGGTGGGGCCTGGGGCTGAGCGGGGATTGAGCACCCCTGGGGAAAATTAGAAGCAGGTGCCTGTGGCACAGGCTGACTGGACTAGAGTGGAGTCTTCAACTGGTCCTGGCTTGTGCAGTAGCTGGAACCTAACCCTCCTCCCCCCAGATGCATGTCCTACACCTCTTCCTCTGAGGTATTCACAGTGGTCTGCAGGATAGTAGTTTAGTCTCTGCAACATATGGCATGCAACTCTTTGTAAAAGTGGCAGATTTTCAGCATTGGATCTACCGTTAGTCTCCCTGGCCTTCTGATGTGCCTGACACCATTCCTTCGCATTCACGCGGCACTGCTGCTGATCCCTGTCATACCCCTTCTCCTGCATTCCCCAAGAAATCTACATGTTTCTATGGCTGGTCTGTAGCTGTGCCTGCACAGCCTCTCCCAGGAGATCCTATATCTCCTGTTTACTCCTGGCTGGAGCACATCTGGAATGTGTCAGCTGGGAAGTTGCACACAACAATGGAGTGGTGCTAGGTGTGCTTGCCAAGCTACAGAATCAGGAAAAGGCATTTAAAAAATGTGTGGGGTTTCAAAGTGTGCATGTTGGGGGGCTACCGGTATCCGTGACTCCCGGGCAGTAGAGTTCATGATTGTGACAAGAGCAATAATTGTCGGGCATTTTGGGACAGCTCCCAGAGGACTATTAGAGTCAACATAGATAACGCAGTGTCTGCACGCATGCTGTGTAGACCTCAGTACATTGACCATGGCTCAGTGCCACTTGAGGAGGTGGTATTACTGTGTCACCATAACTGGGTTCTTACATCAGTGGGAGACAAATTTAAGTGTAGACACGGGCACCACTAGATTGACACAAAGCAGCTTATGTCAAGCTAACTTTGTAGTGTAAATGCGGCCTTATGAGTCTCTACTGGTTCAACATGCACAATTCTTCTTTGTCTGTTAAAACAAGTTTGTAAGCATTTCTGATAATTACAGGCTTCTGTTTTCTTATCAGCCTCATTTTGAGTTCAGCATTTTTACAGTTTATGTTGCCAGTTAGGTTTTTCTCCTAGGTTTTCTCAAAGCCTTCCTATGGCTGCTAAAGCCTTTTTATTTTACTTAAACTACAAAACACATATTTCCTTCATTAAACTAAGTTAATTTAACCCTTTTTATACCTATCTAACCCTGCACATGGGTCATCTTCAATAGATGTAAGTGGAAGTGAGGCTGTCTCTAGTAAAGACAGTCATCACCTTCCATTGTTCCCAAGTGGATAGAAGCTAGACTGTTCTCACCTAGGGTGGCAGCCCCCTGCCCCAGACACAATGTGAAACTCAGCCTGGCAGATGTGGAGGCTCAGAGTCAGACTGTGGGGTGCAAGGAGGCAGAATGTAGAGGGGAGCAAGCAGTGGTGTAGTGGAGCCAGAATGCTCATAATACCCACCCACCACCATATGCCTGTCCTATCCTCAGCACCTACCCACCCCCCATAGTGCAACCACCTGACCTGACCCTCCTCACCCTACATCCCATCTGGCTGCATCATAGGGCCGCATCCAGCTGGGGCTGGGGTGGAGTGGGGTTAAGAGAACCAGGCTGGTGGGAATCTCTGGTGTTCGAGTACCTTCACAATAAGGACTACACCACTAGAGTAAGGAAGAAATATTTTGGGGAAAGGCATGTGGAGAATGGGGAGACTGAGCAGCGAAGAGTAGAGTGTTCAGGGTAGACCAGGGGAAGGAAGGAGGATAAATGCTGAAGGTAGGCAGATGGTGGTGGGGAGCAAAGGGGAAATAGAGGGAAACTGGGTGAGTGGGGACAGGGAGAGAGACTTATAGCAAGTGTAGGCTAGGGGTAGGGGAAGGTTTTTTTGGGGGTGACTCAGGATGATTGTATAGTGGGCAGAAAAGGAGAATACAAGGGACAGGAGCCTGAGAGAAATGGGGCAGAGTACTGGTCAATACTGATGGGGGCAGGATACTGAAGGTACCTGGAGAAGGAGGTATGGGGGAGGAGATTGTGAGGGGCTAAGATGGTGGGGGATGCAGGACAATAATAGCAAAGTGGGGGTGGAGAGAGGGATAGAAAAGAGACTTCCCTACTCCAGAGGTTGGGAGAGGGTAAGTAAATCTCATTCTGAGCAGCAAGGTTTGGGGAAGGTCTGATTTTTTGTATGTCCACTCAAGCCTGAATTTTCAATCTGAAATGTTATAACCACCGATTGCGGGGGGTGGGGGTAGGGGAGGTGTTCCTCCTACTTGTTTGAAACAATCGGGAGACAGACCACAACAAAGCAATATTTGTTTTAAAACCTTGTGATTCTTTAAGCCAGTCTCACATTTGTTTTGGCTCTTGCCCATGGTTTTTCACCTTTTGAGGACTGGCAGTAGTGGAAACAATGAATGAGTAAAAGGTGAAGAAGGAGAGTGAGATTCAAACCAAAAGAGAAAGAAGCAGCAGAAGAGTGAAAGTCACAATAGAGTGAGCTGGGGAGATAAGATGAAAGAAAATGAAATTAAAAATACAAGCTGAACTAATGTCAGCATGTGACAACTAGCAAAATTTCATTTTTGGCATGCCTCCCGAAAAAAGACTCTTTCTCACTAACTGAGGCCAATGGGAGAGAAATGGCAGCTAGACTGAGGCCAAAATGTTTTGAGAACATCTTTCAAAAATTATGATTTCAGCCAGCTTCACGCAGTAGCAAAGACACTTTGTGCTGCTTTCTGGGAGGATCCTGCTTTGGTGGCTAGGGCTCCCAGCCAGAACTACTGTATATGCAAGAATTCTCACTGCCAGGGCAAGCTGAGGAGAAATCTTGCTTTTGCAGGCATGAGGAAAAACTGAAACATTTTAAAATGTTGTCAAAAAATGAAAGGCAGTATCTGCCAGTGAGGGAAAAAAGTACCTTTTGCTGAAAATTATTATTATTAATTTTTAAAACAAAACCATTTTTTCTGGGGAAAAATGGAGAACTTTGCCCTGGGTAGACAAAGTTCTGATTTTGTTGAAGGGGTCAGCCTGTTTCTGTATGTGATTCACAAAATAGGGCTGTCTAGCAATTAAAAAAATTAATCGTGATTAATTGTGCGATTAATCACACTGTTAAACAATAATAGAATACCATTTATTTAAATATTTTTTGATGTTTTGTACATTTTCAAATATATTGATTTCAGTTACAACACAGAATACAAAGTGTACAGTGCTCCTTATATATATATTTATATATATATACATACAATTCCCCCCTAGGATTTCAGTCACAAATTTAATTAACAATTTTTTTAAATGGGCATCATCAGCATGGAAGTATGTTCTCTGGAATGGTGGCAGAAGCATGACCGGGCATATGAATGTTTAGCATATCTGGCATGTAAATACCTTGCAATGCCATCTACAAAAGTGCTATGCAAATGCCCATTCTCACTTTCTGGTGACACTGTAAATAAGAAGAGGGCTGTATTATATCCCGTAAATGTAAACACACTTGTTTGTCTGAGCAATTGGCTGAACAAGAAGTAGGACTAAGTGGACTTATAGGCTCTGAAGTTTTACATTGTTTTGTTTTTGAGTGCAGTTATGTAACAAAAAAAATCTACATTTGTAAGTTTCACTTTCACCATGAAGAGATTGCACTACAGTACTTGTATGAGGTGAACTGAAAAATACTATTTTTGTTTATCGTTTTTACAGTGCAAATATTTTTAATCAAACAATATACACTTTGTATTCTGTGTTGTAATTGAAATCAATATATATGAAAATGTAAAAAATTTGAAAATATTTAATAAATTTAAATTAGTATTCTATTGTTTAACAGTGTGATTAATCATGATGAAGTTTGGAATTGCAATTAATTTTGTGAGTTAATCACGTGAGTTAACTGTGATTCATTGACAGCCCTAAAAATTATGTTCATTATTGGAAAAGTCAGAATGTCTCTGGGCCAAATACATAAATACTTGGTGGAAGAAGGGGAAGCAGTATTAGTATTTTCATAGGAAAAGTCTCTCAGAGCAAAAGAGCTAGTTTTATAGAGCTCACTTTGTTCATAAGGGCTGGTTACACGGTGTGTGCACCAATTTAACTAAATTGTTTTAGGCTTAGTTGAGCATTGCATGAACTGTGTAGACCAGCTGAGAAAGAGAGAGAGAGAGTGTATGTGTGTGTGTGTTGGATCCTTTTAAGAATTGCTATACCAGAACGCATCAACTGTAACAAAGAAGACATTGCAAAGACAAGCCAAGTATAAAAATGCCTTTGGTTAGTATAGTAACACATGTTAACACATAGCTCCATTTTCTATATGAAGTTCTGCACCACAATGTCTGTGCTCCCCTCTGTACATTTACACTTCATAAACAACAAACATGTAATGGTTTTAACATCTACTCAATACTCTCTAGCCATTAATTCTCTACATGACATCAGTGATCCATCCAGTCAGGTATCCCATCTCTGATCTTAGCTAATGTGAGATGTTCCTGAGAGGAACGTGAACGGTGTACCTAATTAGTGCCATATTATACCTTTCCCCCATGTTACTTTACAGGCTATAAAGCAGTTCAGTTACCTTAGCCAGAAAGAGAGAACCTTGAAGGTGCCCTTCAGAGGGGAGCAGGAATTGAGACTTGAGAAGAAAAAGCACAGTGATGGTGGGGGGGGGGTGTCAAGGTACATGATCAGGTTTTAAGAACCAAACTTCTTATTTCTATCCCTGTCAGACAGTCACAGAAAAGCTGATTTAACAATTACTTACATACAAAATATTCCCAACATTCTCTCTGAGGTGTTAGCTTCACTTGACTGTAGGAAGAATAATTTTTAAATGGACAATGGCTGCTAATTACCAAGCCATGTAATGTTTGTGAGAATACAAGTAGACTGAAATCCAGATGTAAGTGTGGTCATAATTAGAAAGTAGGCAGACAGGTAATACAGCACGGATGCATTAAGATGTATGGCGTGTTTTAGCTATGGAGACAGCTTACTGGACTGCAGGGCAGCTGAAATAGCATTACTCAAACTGATCAAAATGAGACTGGATCAAAGCTTTTTTTTTTTTCTAACTTCAGGGTGGTACCTCTGAATGGAGTGGGGTTTGTTCAGAGGCCTATATGCAGGTTGAGCAATTTACTTAAGATCCCAGAGTGTCTCTCTTTATCTGTACCCTCTCTCTCTCTCCCCCTCCCTCCATCCTCCTAGTAATACTATGCTTGATGCTGGCTAGCAATGTACTGTGTACCACTAAACTGTGCTCCTCTCATTATTGCATTAGGTAGAAAATGTCGCTGTACTCCATTTCTTTCCCTACCTAACCATCAGGCTAATAAGGACATTTTACTTGTATTCTGTCATTAAAGTGGCTGCAGAAATACAGCTCTGCACATATAAATAATAGGTACCACTAGAAATGATGGGAGCATGATAAGGTAAGGTCACCTGTATAGTAGGGCTATTACATACCTAAAGAGGGCCAAATTCTATTCAGCATAAATCTGAATTAACTGTGAGTGCAGTGAAATTACTTTGGGCTTTCTCCAGCGGTACAGGAGGACTTGATACATCCGTCTCTCAGATAACTGTAGAAATATGAATCATAGGCTTTTGTTTTATATTGTTCTCTATATTCTCAATGTCCTGTCAATGGGTCCTTCTCTGTTAGAACATTGCTTTTAAAATCTGTTAAAGTTGTTTCAAATAAAGTTTTTGTTGTAAGGTTTAGAAAGTTCTTCATAATTAAGAAACTCTCAATTTGTTGACAATTGCTGTAGACGGGTCCGGGTAACATGAGGGGTATGGCTTGCCCCAACTGAGCCAGCAAAGCATTCTGCGTTTTAAAACAGAGCTGGAAATAAAAGCAAGTTAAGGTAGCTAAGAAGGTTATGAGAGAGCAAAGCAAGAAGAGCCATCCTGGAAGCTTAAGGGAAATATGTGGAGATGCTGGTGCTGTTTTTTAAAAACTGTAATGAAGGATAAAGCCTCTTAAGTTCAGAGAGGATTTAAAATAAGCAAGATCACCGCTGTGTGGGAAGAAAGAAACGCACAAAGACAGAGGAATAGTAACTGCATACCAGGAGAATTTATTCAATTCAGATTCCTATTCTTCAGAGCCTAGAGAACGGTTGTTTCTTCTGCTAAAACAGCTGTGATTCTTCTACGCCCATTGTGGATGTAAGAGACATATCAGTAGGAATGCAGCCTTTAGCTGTTTTGCTGGATAAATAAAGGCATATAGCATGACAGATTATAAAGTTAGAGTTGCACAGGCATCAGCAGTTCTGCAAAACTGGGACAGGTAGCCATGCTACTGTAGCTATAGAAAGCCTGACTGTGGGAAAGATGACAGGTAGCATTGCCTTTGGTTGCTGATAGAGTTGCATGAAGCAAATTCACACAGGTTTTACATAGATTCACAACAGTGTGAAAGGAGTTCTCCTATTCCTGTGTTTTTGAGAAATGGATGGGAAAAGCACATTAGTGTGCTGGAAACATATCAAAGGGAGAAAGGTGTGATTCAGAGACATGAATGATTCCTTTGAGCAAGTCCCAGTTTGATATACTACTGATGGATCAACCTTAAAATGCATCAGAAATTCATTTTCTGTAAAGATTACATGTTTGTTTGAAGTTTATGCAAACATTCTGCCATATTCTAATTCATCCCTGACTCTGTGTAGTATAGAATTAAACGACTTGTTAAACTTCTCTGTAAACCACACCCAACAAAGCCACACTACATATAAAGCTAGGAATGGAAAAATTATGAAAACTTGTATTAGATACTTTGCTAAACTATTCAAAGTAACCGATAGACCCCCACAAGCACACAGTATATTAGCCCTAAATTTTGTGATGTGGGAACATCAAGGGTTCAGAGATCAGGAGCTTTCCCTAATCAATAAGGATTCACATCAATGGAGTCTCCTGTTCCCACATGCTCTCCTCCTTGTGCTGTTTGGTGTTGCCTTCTTGCAAGGGAAAAATCAGTGCTATGCAAACTCCTCTAGCATCTTTGGATAGATGGATACACTGGTCTCCCCTATGGGTGGGGGGGCAGGGGGAGAAAGAGGAAAGGGTATTAGGCAGGATGGGCCAAGCTAAAATCCAGGAGTTTGTAGTGGGATGTGAGAGGAAGCAATAATCAGCCTTATTCTCCATACTGAAGCACAGAACCACTTGCTGGTGAGAGGATTTTACATGCATATGCACGTCATTAAAATATATACTAGTCATCCTGACCACATGGATGGTGTAAGCTAGCCAATTGGAGAATCAGAGCTATGTGCTTTGTGTGACTGTAAACGTCTGGGTCTGGGGCTCAACCCTCCCAGGGGAGGAGGGGAGCCACACCGGTCTGTGGTTCTTACTCGGCTCCTGCCCTGTTTCTTCAAGGCTGAGCAACAGTAACAAAAAGACAGTTAGGGCTCAGGCCTTCTGCTGCAAGGTTGAGCAACAAACAGTACAAAGTGGCTCAGGCCCTTTGGTGCAGGGGCTGAGCAGTAAACAGTTCAGGGGGGGCTCAGGCCCTTTGGTTCAGGGGCTGAGCAACAACCAGTTTAGGAAGGCCCAGGCCCTGGATTAGGGTGGGGCAACAACAATTAGGGCTCAGGCCCGTAAGTGCAGGGGCTGAGCACTGGGGTGAGGGGGAAAACTGCCACCCGCAAGTGGGGTGGCAGGGGGGACGCAGGCCCACCCACTCCACTGCGTCCCGGCCCGGGGCCCCAGGCAGTGGCTATGACCACTGACGGTCAGTGGGGATCCTGACCGCAACACACTGACATGGGCATTGTTTGATCAGCAGCCTGACTGAGGTCAGCTGCCCCCGGGCCACTTCCAATTTCCCCCTCGGGGCCTACCTGGTCCGCGGCGTCCGCTCCCGGGAAGTCCAACACCATGGGCTCCTCGCAGCCCGGGCTGGGGGGTAGATCCGGCAGTTCCTCGGGGAAGTCCGGCCAAATCTGCTCCGGGGGTTCCTCAGGGTAACAGCAAGGGAGCGGGGAAGTCTCTGGCGGCTCCTCCTCGTATGTGGCGCGGGGAAGCTCCGGCGGGTCCTCCCAGTAGCGAGCGAGGGGAAGCTCCAGCCAGTCCAGGCAACTGCTCTGGGCCCCAGCGGCTTCCCAGCCCTGATCCCTCTTGGGCAGGTCTGCTCCCGGCGGTGGTTGGGCTCCAACTGAGCTCTGATGGCCGGCTTTTATCCTTCCGGGTCACCGCCTGACCCTCTGAGGGTCACTGCTCTGTAGCCCCGCCCCTTCCGGTGTCCGGGGCTCAACCCTCCCAGGGGAGGAGGGGAGCCACACCAGCCTATTACAGTGACCAATCACAACCAATGAACATAGTTCAAAAATTAAAAGTAATGTGTCACAATTTTGAGACATCCAACTGATAAAACACTTTGGAATTATCCTGGAGGATTTTGGGGTCAAATTATTTAGTTAGGTGTTTCACCAACTTGAAAACAGGCAGTTTGTTTTGTTTTAGGGGTGGGAAAAATGAATGATACTTCATCCAGATCCACTAGATATTCTTCGCAAAGGGGAAACAGTATGAATTAGTATAAACCAGAAATTTCCTGTTACATTAAACAAAACAAAGATAGAACAACTCAGCCTTTACAATGCTGTGATTCCATACAAAAACTATTAGACTTTGAGCCACTTAAATGGCTAAACTAAACATGACCAAGTAAGGGCTAACTTGATTCCCCTCTTTCCCACTTCAGCCCTGTCAAATGTAGGGATCCTAAAGATTCATACAAAAGTAACAAGCAAACTAAGGCTCCAAGGACTTCCATACCAGCAGATCACATCTTCAAGAACACAGGACTGTTCAGAAAGCTACAAGCAAGAATTGTCTTTCCTGACCAGAGGATTACCATTGGTGATGTTGAAAAGTCAATAGTGGTCCTGGGGGATCCAGCCTACCCCTTGTTCCCCACGCTCATGAAGCCATACACTAGCCATCTAGACAACATCAAGGAAAGATTCAACTACCAGATCAGCAAATGCAGAATGACAGCTGAATGAGCTTTTAGTAGATTGAAGGGATTCTGGTGGTGTTTGAACACAAGACTGCAGCTATTCCCTGAGTGCCAGCAACAGTCTTAAAACTGTCCTACAGCAATCTGTTCTCTACAAAATTGGCATGTTCCCTGCTGATCTGGAGGTTCTTGTGGCTCTGTAAATACTGGAGGATAATGTGTCCTGTGCTTGCAATGCTTATGACAATAGTGCAGAACTGTGCAGGCTCCTAGTTTTGTCCAAGATTTTGAACAGTGAGGAGGGTCACATGGGTTTGTGGGATTTTTAAAAAAGGTGCAAAATTATGGGATATAGTTGATGTTATGGGATGGGGAAAGTTGCATGCTGGGAAGTTGACACCTTGCTTCCTGTCACTCATGTTACTCGTTTCTGCCCTACCAGGCATTGCCAAAACTTCCCAAAAGGCAGTGTGCTGGATGGTGGCATGTTGCACACTGTGATACCTACCCACGATGCACCATGCTGTGCACCAACACAAGCACACCTGGTGAATACATGCAGTGCCAACACAAGGAGTCAAGTATGCATGGACATAAGGGATATACTAACTGTGGTAGCTTTATACCAACTTGCATCGGCAAAAGTTTGTATGTAGATAGATCCTAACATACCAGTGTTATCTTGAAGAAAGGGGCCCAGTCATAAAATCTTATCTACTCAAGGCCAGGAAAAGGGTCAATTCCAAATTGCCTAACACTGGTTCTTAGCTAAAATCTGGTTCTTAGCAATTGCCTAACACTGGTTCTTAGCAATTGGAAATGACATCACTTGTTTGTTAAAGGGTACAGAAAGGTGAACTCTTCAATAGGGCTAATTACTATTACCTGCCTGACCAAACTGGAGCCTGCCAACATGCGTTTGAGCACCCCGGGTCTAGTCCTTTTGTGGGTATTCTGATCAAGTGCATATAAACTTGAGTTACAATATAGGTGTAGCAATTGCTTATTATTTAGTCTTTTAGACATTTTTACCGCAATTGCACAAATACCAGAACCTTAGATTTAATAAAGGTATGTATGATTGAATTAGTGTTGCTGTAATACCCTATATTATTAATAATAATTCCAACAACATGGCTACAGTTCAAATGAGAACAATAGGAAAATATTACTGGAAGTCTAAAAATGACTGCAGAGCTATCAACTATACTTTTCTACCCTGTTCTCCTTCCTTTCCTCCTTTCCAATCCATTTCTTCTCTCACATTCTGCTCCTTCGACTCCTCTTGTTACTTTTCTGCCCCTTCCCTCTTTCCTATCCTTTTCTGTTCATTTCCCTCTTTATTTTCCCCCATCCCCTTTTCTCCCTTTCAGTCTCTCCTCTCCCATTCTTCCCTTTTGTTCCTGCCTCCTTCCATCTCATTCAGTCCATCTGTCCTCTCCCAATTTGCCTCTTTCTCTCATCCATTCTGTCCTTTTCATTTCTGCTATCAATGTAAAGCTACCAATGAATGCTACCATAGATATCTGTAGACATGTCACCTAATTTTCAAAGGGAGAAGCCAATGTAAGCAGGAGAATGGTCCCACTATTGTGGGGAACTTTCCTGGCTTATACACTACCCCGGTCAAGTGGTCTAGCAAAAGGATCTGAGTCCTTGCTCCCACTTCCTTTACCCAGAGTCCTGGCTCCCTGACCTCCAGGGCTCCCCTTTCACTCGCCTGTGTGGCAGGGTCCTCGTAACCCCAACAAGGCTGGGCCCAGGATTCCTGGGGGACTCGACCCCCAACCTTGGTGTGGTCACTTAGGGGACAGGGTGTCCCCATTCCAGGGTGCAATCTCTGCACTCGATGCTTCCCTGACCCACTGATAATTACATACAGTTCAAAGCAAATACAATTTATTAAACAGCAATCAATTAAAAAAAGGAAAATATGGGAAAGGTTAAAGGAAAACACATCACCCCGCTCTGTGGCATGGAGACATCACAACCAGCGTCTCTGGAATGTAAGGGAAGTTCATTCTGTTCCTCACAAGTCCCAGGCCTCCTCCTGAGGCCCTGGCTATGCTGCAGGGATGCCGCAGGTCAGACACTTGCTCTGGCGGTGGCCACACGCTCTCAGGCTCTAGGTGGCAGGACCCTTCTTCCTAGTGTTGCCCCCGCCCCATCAGAGTTACAATCCCCCTCCAAGTCTGGCCTGCAGAGCCTCCTGGCTGAGGGCATCTCCCTGCGCTGGGCCCACTGCCCAGGGTCCCCCTCGCTCTTCCCAGCTGCTTACCACACTCGGCTCCGGACTGCTCCAGCCCCAACTCCACCACTCTGTCTCAGCTCCAGCTCCACCACTCTGCCTCAGCATGGCTGCTGTTGCTGCTCTGCCTCCAGCTCCCCGGGCTGCTTCTCTGGCCCCTCTGGCTCTGATTGCTGCAGCTTTGCTCCCAGGGCAGGTCTGCTCTGCAGGCTGCTTCTGTGACTCTGCTCCCAGCACTCACTTGCTTCCTGGGCTGCTTTTCTTGTCCCTGTGGCTGGCATGGCTCTACTCCCCAGCTTAGCTTAGGCCCCTGCCTTCTCCTTAGCTCAACCCCACTCTGTCTGACTCAGGCAATTCCAGCTCACACAGAGGACTGGACCCATCCTGGCCTCCTGACTCCCTGATTAGCCTGCCCCTGCCTCCTCCCTCTCCCCCCAATCAGGCTGACCTGGAGCATTGGCCTCTCCCCATTGTTCTTGAGGACTGTCAATCTCAGAGTCCTGATTTCCCATCGACCCTTCCCCTTTCTTTTGGTACTGGGAGCTAGCCAACCAAAGCACCCCCACTGAGTTCTAGTAACAGTTCAAGATACTAAAGAGTTTGATGTCTCACTAAATAGAAAATTATTAAAGTCTTTAAGAAATGAGCAGATCACCGGTTTAATATTTTATCTTTGCCCCATTTACTCTTGAACAGCTCCTCTTCCCATTATGAAACTATTTATTATTGTTAAGACTAGAGGAAACTGTCAAGACTTTTTCCTCCAGAGTGAGAACCTCTGTCTCTCTATATGTTTAGTTGATAAATGTCTGTAATTGCAAAGTTGTGTTTTTGAAAAAAAAATCTTTATAAGCTTGTTAGTATGTTCCAACAGTCCTAAGATGCCGGAAAGAGAGAAAACAGCTTTCTAACCTCTTTTTAAAAAGATTTACTCTAACATAGTCAATTGCTTTATTTTTTCCAACAGCAGGATAATGTAGATTAGAGAGATAAATAAAGAATGGGGTGAGAAATCTGCTTAGAAACATGATACTAAAATGGCAAGGACATGTTGTGTATTGTATTATGGACTTCCGCACTGGGATTACAAAATACCATTTTTTACTATGGCTGTTTCTGACTTTCCTCTCATATGAGTGCTTTTAGCTGGATTAGCAAACCAATGTTCTGATCCCATCTGCTGTTTATCTCTATTGTGTACATTGCATTGACAGTTAAAACAACATCCCAGCTAGAGAAATGTGCCAAATTATATAAAAGCTTCTATATGGCAATCTGTGTTTGGCTGCTGGCCAAAGAAATGCCTGTAAAGCTCATCAACAACAGTAACACCTTGGATACATTTTTTTTAAAGTATTACAGATATAATTTAGCTTAATGCATCTTTGCAGGATGCCAGCAAATGCATAACAGTTTTTAAGATCACCACCCTGTTGGAAATGAGAAACAATAGCTAATTCTCCAGTATATAAACTCAACAACAGACAGTCCACATGAATAGAGTTAGAAAGTCCTTTAGGAAATTGCCCTGGTGCCTAACGTTAAGATAACAGTGACTTTCTTAAAGCAGGAATATTTAACCTGTGGAATTCACTGCAACAGGAAGTAATCAAGGCATTTTTTAACAGTTAATATACTTTAGGAGCATTTGTTGTATAACACTTATTTCCACCCAAGATAAGTCAATTAAACCTTACAGGCACACAAAAATTGGCATATCACATTAGGCCAATGGTCTCTCAATCCAGTATATTCTCCCCTACAAATGGCCAATACAGGATGTTTCACAAAGGAATGTACAGCCTCCATAATTG
Source organism: Mauremys mutica (assembly GCF_020497125.1). Taxonomy (NCBI): domain Eukaryota; kingdom Metazoa; phylum Chordata; order Testudines; family Geoemydidae; genus Mauremys; species Mauremys mutica. Next base: position 174,047,066 of record NC_059072.1, read on the forward strand.
GCAATTATAAACTAATATGCATATAGGAAAGCTTTTTTTTCCACATTGAGCAGCTAGTAGTTGGCTTATGTCCTGAAACTGCAAGTTTATATCCCAAGTAAGTTGCAACTTATCTAATGTGACTTGTCCCATCTATTGAATTAAGCTTCATGGCATAATCTGACATTGGGCTCAGGAAGGAATTTTCCTTCATGTGTCATGGCATTGCAGTATTGTTCATGTACATTATGAGGTGCTCTCAGCTTCCTGTGAAACATTCAGTTTAGATTATTACCCAAAACAGGACGCCAGTGCTCTTACAGGGTCTGGCAAGCCTTATGTGCTCAAATCTCATAACAGTTGTTTAGTACAACTATGCAGTCTAAGAATCCTGTGGCACCTTATAGACTAACAAACGTTTTGCAGCATGAGCTTTTGTGGGTGAATACCCACTTCTTCGGATGCAAGTCTTGCATCAGAAGAAGTGGGTATTCACCCACGAAAGCTCATGCTGCAAAACGTTTGTTAGTCTATAAGGTGCCACAGGATTCTTTGCTGCTTCTACAGAACCAGACTAACACGGCTACCCCTCTGATACTATGCAGTCTAATGCACTTGCACATCTCTTCTATTCTGTATTGCTTGGCATAAGGAATTGCTAGGCAAGAAGCAGCCACTTGGCCCCAAAACACTTAAGCCTGCTTCTTGGTTCTCTTTTGTAGTACAGTACCAGGGCCTTATCTTTTTGTGTGTGGCTACATTGTACCCATAGTGCAAAACCTCCCAAACACCACACACAGATCTGCCAGAGCATCTTTGTGACCCTCAAAAGTGGGCAATTATTGTTCTAGCTATTTATCACACACCAGCCACCATATTACTTAGGAGCAGTGACCTTTTATGCCTCATTCCCAGTGAAAAACATCATTTTTCTTTGGGCTCAGTGTTGTAGAGTTTAAGGCCAGAAGAGACCATTATGATCATTTAGTCTGACTTCTGGCATAAAACAGGCTACAGGATCCCACTCAGTAATTTCTCCATCAGCCCATACATTTTTTGAGCTATAGCATATTTTTTGAGAGATATCCAGAATTGATTTAAAGATTTCAAGTGATGGAAGGTCCACCCTCAGTATGTTATTCTAATGGTTTATCACTTAAAATTTTTCAGCTTATTTCTAGTTTGAATTGTCTAACCTCAGCTTCCTGCCCCTGGATCTCACCTGCCTTTCTCTGATAGATTAAGGTGCGCTCTATGATCAGAAATCTTTTCTCCATGTAGGTACTCGCTGTTCTGTTATTTCAGGTTCAGCCTGTCTACTCAATACTTGGGAGTCTACGTCATCGATCTATAAGATGATATCAGCCTGCTCCTATATGTGATAGAGCAGAGAGAGGCTTGAAAACCAGTAATAAATGTCAGCCTGGGGGAACACAGCATAACTGTGGTTGAGAATACCTTTTCTTTGAAAAATTCTTCATGAATACTTGTTCCCCATTTAGAGAAATCCCAAATCCAGACCCTTTCTGAATATTGGAGTTTGCTATTAAATGCTTAGGTATAGCATTAAAAATCTATAGGCTGTTAAAGAATTTTGCAAAGCTGATCTTCTATAAAATGTTTATGGAGTAACAAATATTTTGAATACTCAGTACTGAACTATAAATAGTTGTTTATAAGTAAACTGTTGGCTTGTTTTAATTACTGCATCAAACAGCTCTGGGATGGAAAGTTTTATACAGAACATACATAAGCCTGAATATGCCCTTCAGTTTAAAAGTCACTTTCTGCATGCTACTAGTTCAATAACTAGTAACCTATGCAATGTGGAGTATAAGGCTATATTTCCCCTAAGATTAATTAGCTTCGTTGCATGATTAATCAAACTGAGGGAATGGGGGAAATGAGAAAGCTTATTCCTGTGTGGTTCTCAGACTTCTAATTTATGTAATGGAGCCATTTGGATGATTAAGATCAGTACAGGTAATTTAGCTAAAGTGCAATCTACAGGACAGATTATCTGGCAATTTACTTGTTTCTCTCATTTTTGTCTTGTTTTTCTCTTTAGTTATTTATATACACATGACTAAGTAGTTTAAAAGCTTCCATTCCAAGACAAATCACACACACAACAGGCAATATATATCCTCTATAGGAGAAGGGGCTGCAGGCAAACTGGCTACACATTGGGTTCTAAGACTCTTGTTTGTGAGTAGACTCAGTTCTTTCCCTGAACTGACTGGCATGAAGGATGGAGATGTGGGCGGACTCTGGGAGGGGCTACTGAATACCTGAATACACCAATACAGTGACCTCAACACTGTCCACAAGCGGCAAGGAGGAACTGTAGCTGCTATTGCAACCAACTGGAATAGCTACCTTGTAGCCCTATAGCTGGCCACAGTTGGTGAGGTGTATTTCATTTCCTCCTCTATATGATACTCCATAATTAGCAGCTGCATCTTTGTTTAATAAGAGTTTATCATTTAGTGTCAGATTCTTACATCCTTATTTACAGCGAGTATCATGAGTGATTGCCACAGATGTCAATGGCACTGCTGAAGAAGCAAGGTGCTATCCATCACAAGTATGAGTACAGTATTGGAATTTGGCCTTAATACATCTGAAATGCCAGGAGTGCCCTAGCAGCAGACAGTCCTTTTGGATATATTCTAAGTAATACAAGGCATTGTTCATTTGTCAGAGAAAATAGTATGCTATAGCACTGAATTCAGCAGAAGAAATTAATCTCATATTAATTGTGGAATGTAGAGTTGTACATTCTACATTTCTTACCAGAAGACTACATATGACCAACATTAATAACTTTGTAAAGCATATAGGAAACATTCTGCATTAGAAAGACTAGCTAATGCTAGTTTAAAATGGAATTTAAATGTATGATATGTCTGTTTGCTAAAAATACAAGAGCAGCGGATAATCCAAACATTAATATCTTTTAAATGTTTGCACTGAGCTGGCTTGACACTTCAAAGAAATGGCTGAAAAGTCCTCTGCTTTCTGAAATAGGGTGCATTTCTGCTGTAAGACTACAGATTACATTGGAGACCCAAATAATACATGGTGTTGGTAAACAGTGAAATGCAGGAATAGTCAGACACTGTATTACAGGTTTGATCTTACGAAGCTGAGTGCCTCTTGCAAGATGCTGAGTTCAGGGTACTAAGCATCATGCAGGGCTGGGTTATCTCTTAGCTGAAAAGGACGTACGTGTTGATGCCCAAATCCTAAATAATGTACATGAACTACACTAGTTACCAGTTACCAGTTAAAAAATTCAGCACCTAGTCAAGTTAATGAATCCTTTAAGGCTACTGGCTTCAGGCTAGCATCTGTAGTTCCGCCTAGCCTAACAGTAATATTTGTAATGGTCTGCTACTAAATATATTATACACAGCTGCTTGCCTGCCTCTTGAAATGTTATTTACATTATTGTGAAAGAGGGAGAAAATTGCTTGCACGATCATTGCTGGCAAATTGTCCTTGTTATTCTCAAAACTAATACTTATGGATATTGTCCTATATCTGGCAAAACAGTTGCACATATACAAAATGGGAAATAACTGCCTAGGATGGAGTACTGCAGAAAGGGATCTGGGGGTCATAGTGGACCACAAACTAAATATGAGTCAACAGTGTAACACTGTTGCGCAACCCCCCTCCCCCCCCCTCAAAAAAAAACCATAATTCTGGGATGTATTAGCAGGAGTGTTATAAGCAAGACACAAAAAGTAATTCTTCTGCTCTACTCCACGCTGATTAAGCCTCGATTGGAGTATTATGTCCAGTTCTGGGTACCACATTTCAAGAAAAATGTGGACAAATTGGAGAAACTCCAGAGGAGAGCAACAAAAATGAGTAAAGGTCTAAACAATATGACCTATGAAAGAAGATTGAAAAAACTGGGTTTGTTTTAGTCTGGAGAAGAAAAGACTGAGGGGGACATGATAACAGTTTCAAGTATATAAAAGATTGTTACCAGGAGAGGGAGAAAAATTGTTCTTGTTAACTGCTGAGGCTCGGACAAGAAGCAATGGGCTAAAATTGCAGTAAGGTCGGTTTGGGTTGGACATGAGGAAAAACTTCCTGTCAGGGTGGTTAACACTGGAATAACCAAGGGAGGTTGTGGAATCTTCATCGTTGGAAATTTTTTAAGAGCAGGTTAGACAAACACCTGACAGAGATGATCTAGATCAGTGCTTCTTAAGCTATCTGATGTGGGGGACCGGCAATTTTTTTTCCCAATGTGCCAGGAACCGGTACCATATTATTATCCTATTCGACACTCTTATGAGGAAACTCACTGCAGAATGGCAGCCGATGGCTCGCGGACCGGTACCAGTCCGTGGACCACCACTTTGAGAAGCACTGGTCTAGATAATACTTAGTCCTGCCATGACTGCAGGGGACTAGACCAGATGACCTTTCGAAGTGCCACCCAGTCCTATAATTCTATGTCATTTATTAAGTTCTTTCCCTGCTTTCATTTAATGATTTTAAGGACCTCTTCCTACAAACATTTACTATAGTGCTTACTAGTCTGAGCAGACTTCAGTAGGTATGCCTACACAGCAAATGAACACCCATGTCTGGCATGTGCCAACCAACTTGGGCTGCGGGACTGTTTCTTGAAACTACTCATTGTAGTCAACACTATGCTGGACAGTGAGTATGTGGAGGATTAGACCTGTATATTTTAAGAATAATCAGAATAAGATGGGATACCAGGCAACTCATATATTTTCCAAAGAACTGTGCATCTGATGTCTCCCTAAGAAGAGCACTAAGCTGCTTATAGCTCACATTTCAAGCACTGCAAGCACAAGGCAATATCAGAAAAATCCAGCTGGTGACTAGGGACATGCATTCGGGTTGTCAAAAGAGAGAGAGAAAAATCTAGCTAGGAGCTGGGAGTGTATATTTGGAGTATGAAGCATCAGTCACAGCAGAAGTAATAAAGATCTAACTGACAGCACATCTTCAACATTATGCCACATGTGCATATTTGCCTAAACTGGGACAATGCCCCAACTTGGATATTGCACCTGTGCCATTCATGCTTTGTTGCAAGGATTCAAAACTTTCCATTCAAAACCACTACATTTAGCAGTTTTTAAACTCAGCAAGACAGATTTGCTTTGAGCTTTGGAACATCCTCCCCCGCCCACACACACACACACACTTTAAAAAATAAAAACCCGTCTAAAATTTTTTACATGGTAGGCGTAATTCCCTATCAGCTTATATTGTCCTAAGAGTTGTGTTGATTCTGGATGCTGCTTTGCATTTTGAGGTCTATACAATCTGACTTTAAAAACCATAGGTTTTACAATCTTATCTTTTTAATTTATTTTACTGGTTTTTTTTTTACTAAGCAAGAGTTTAAAAAATGAAGACGCAATATTTATAGAACATTAGCAATGAAAACACTGTCTCGCTTCATATTACACAATAGGTCTATAGCAGTGATGCTCAACTTTGAAAAGCTGGACAGTCATTTAATGGAGTGGTAAAGAACTATAAATAATCACAAGTCACTATAGAGACAATAGAAATTGTATTATGATGTTGCACATTCAGGACTGGACATTATGATGAACACATTGCAAAGTGATGTCAGGGATAAACACCATGGATATGTCTACACCGCAATCATGACGTGTGATTGTAATTCATGTAGACATCCTGAGCTAGTTTTGATCAAGCTAGCTTGGACAGAGGAGTAGTAAAGGCATGGCAACACCTGCTAGTTGCCCAAATTGCTTATACAGTCTGCAGCACAACCTTTGCTGCCAGCTCTAGAATCCAAGCTAGCTAGATTAAAGCTAACTCAGTATGTCTATACAAACTGCAGCCACACCCAGTGATTGCAGTGTGGACACACCCCATTATCTGATAGGTCTGCATCTCCTTGTGGTGCAATTTTTTCCTCTCAGCATGTAGTGTCAAAAGATATCTATGTTTTATTTATTAGAGGCCCACGCGAGGTGCTGTGCAAACATGTAGGAAGAAATGGTCACTTACCCACAGAGTTTACCAAGTTTGGTGTAGGTGCTATATAAACATGCTCTATTTTAAGAGAAATGTGAAGACTTTGGGTTTGCAAGAAGCATTTGGCCTGGGGGATGTTCCAGTTTGAAATACTGTTATTTTAAACTTTGCTTTTTTGTTATTAAGATCTGAATGGTATTATCTATTTCATAAAGTACTGAGAAGACTAAAGCACACAAGCAATATAGTTATAATATATATTACAAGAAAGTGGATTGAGGCAAGCAAAAACTTCCAATTTCTGTCATATTCTATAATTCACTGATTAGCTGGAAAAAGACCTTCATCCTACAAGAACTGAACCAGACTAATGCTTGCCTTGCTGCAGGAAAAGTACAGTATGAGAACAGATGGATCAACAGCTGGAATCTACATGTCCAACAATACTGCAGATTGACCAAATACTGAAACTAATTCTGAAACCTCCTAGAGAGGCTCTCGTCTCATTTTTATGTCTTCATCCTTCTCACGGCAAATATGCTGCAATTATACCTTTCCTTGCACTATTTTGGCACTTACACTTCTGAGCTTAGGTTGATCTGGGAACTGCAGGGGAGACAGAGTCAGAATAGTTAACAAGAAATAAGCTAACTGAAAACAAACTAAATTCAGCTGGACCTGAGTGTCCATTCTTACTACATAACAATTGGGGTGCTCATTGGTATATATGCAGCTATGTAACTGCATTATTACTCTGTTGTGTGCTGTACTCTCTGCATTACTAAGAAGACTGTGTCTAGGAGGTCCTCCACACTGAAGAGCAGTTTAGGTTCACTGCTGAAGTTAGAATGAAACAGACAGGAAATTTAACACAGAGTGAAACTATAGAGAGAAAACTTTATACTTTGTTCTTTCCTGTTTTCCTTAATCAAATAACAGGTCATTCAGTCAAAGTATATTTCTGGTATACAAAAGAAGTTGAACATACCTATCCCTTGTTATAAACTTCTAAAAGGTAATACAGATTCCACAGATAATTAGAGTTTTGAAAATTTTTATATATGGGTCCACTCTGCATGAATCACTAAAGGCTCAATCCCGCATCATGGAAGTTTAACATTACAGTTGTGACAAAGGTGAAAAAGAAGCAAAGCCATTCACCTTATTGAAATAAAATATTTGACAGTGGATCAGATGGCGTATCAGATGGAGCTACATCTGAGGCAGGATCATAAATAGGCAGTATTTCTATCACATACCGGGGGTAGGAAGTGCTGTTCTACCTGTAAGAATCTCTAAAGAGATCCCCGATTGGAAATTGGCTTTCTGATGGAGAGGGGGATGACTTCAAATGGGAGTTTAAACGGATTTTTAAATGTGCCTTGTGGAAGTACACACACACAGAGACAGCAATTTTGGGCACCTGATTTATCTTACACCTTCTAACATGCTTCTGTTGTTGCTTTTTCTGCTACAACTCCATTCTTCCACTTACTCAGTATGCAAGTTACATAAATTTACTCACTGGTGCAGATTTGACAGCATGTAAGTTAAACTTAGGCTATTGACATGTCCTCATAATTGGTTCTTGACTTTCTGCCTCCACTCCTTTGTCACACAGAGAATGAAAACCTCACATTTGGTACTCCCTTCTTTCCTGACAACACAAAAGCTGTGATGATACATTGACATCTAATAACATTACTCTTTAATGACAATGGTTTTGTTTCCTATTGTGTGTTATCTGCAATATTTGTGGATATTTTCATGTATGTTTTGTATTTTTATATTATGATTATGTGGGTATTAAAAGAGGTGACAGCAATCATTATGGTTTGCTAATATAGTGGTTGCTGTGACAACTAGATTGTACTTTCTCCATATGTATTGATGCAGCAATAAGAAGTTTAAAATATACTTTTTCTTTAAAGTAGGCTTAAATTTGATCAGTTTAAGAGCCTAGTATGTCATGGCAATATGTCCCAAAACTAAGGAGCATAACAGACTGAAAGTATTATGAACACAGACAAAACCATCAAGGCTGAGCCCAGAGAATGCCCCTAGTACAGGGCCGGCTCCAGACCCCAGCGCGCCAAGTGCGCGCTTGGGGCGGCATTTTGCCGGGAGGGCGGCAGGCGGCTCCGGCAGACTTCCCGCAGGCACGACGGTGGAGGGTCCGCTGGTCCCGCAGCTCCGGTGGACCTCCCGCAGACGTGCCTGCGGGAGGTCCACCAGAGCCGCGGGACCAGCGGACCCTCCACAGGCACGTCTGCAAGAGGTCCCCCGGAGCCGCGGGACCGGCGACCTGCAGAGCGCGCCCCGCGGCGCGCTGCCCTGCTTGGGGCGGCGGAATTCCTAGAGCCGCCCCTGCCCCAGTAAAGAAGGAACTAGGGAATCAGACAAGTCAGATTTATGCCATATAAAGCCACAGATTTAACATCAAGATGTTAAAATCCATTCCCCGCTTTACTAGAACCCAGTAAAACCCTCTAAATAAAGGAGTAATGCAATGAAAAGTTCCATTATCTGCCATTTAGCCACTCAATTTTGAACTCACTGAAGCTGAATACCCAGAAAAATGTGCAACAGGAAATAAGGAGAGAAAAAAGGGGAAGGGGGGATGGGATGGAGGATTAGATTTACTAACTTCCTGTCTTTTCCAGTGAGATCCTGTTTGAGATTGGGTTGGGGAGAGAGAACTACTGTTACAGTAGTGATATATTGTGCAGTTATTTTGTCATATATCAGTGAAAGTGACTTACATCGAAGTCACTGTGATAAAACAAGCCCATTTCAAGGAAAACAGCAGTATGGACACCAGGAGGTGAGACACAAGTACAGGCATAAATAGAGCATAAACTACTGTGATGGGTTCCAGTCTGTGTGCTGCACTCGTAAATGAAATTAGCTCATCTACCTACGTGGTAGAGGGAAAGGCTGTGAAGGGATGCAGCTGGAAGGGCTTACTTAAGTCTGGGCCATTATGTAGCGCTGTGGAGCAAAAAACACATGCATTCTTTTTCCATTTGGGAGACAGTACTGTGCACAAGGCTTCAGTATCCATCTGCGTGTAATGGATAAAGCAGCTCTTAAAAACTGTTTGTCACATCAACAAGGTTTAAACTAGGCCGAGGGCCTCCAAAAGTTATTAAAATCATTAGTCAATTCTAGCCCTCATTTCAGTACAGATGTGCTAGTTAGGTATTCAAAAAATGGGGAAAAATATTCTACTTATCATAGATGAAAACCATATTCACAAATTATATGTGCAATATCCACCTGTAGAGGGCAGTGGTGTCTGATTACCTCAAGAGTATGTGCGACATCTACTGGCTAAACATACCAGCTACATTATAGGCATGTCTAATTTGGGTATAATCATATTGCTCTTCAGTGGATGCTGATAAAATCCCTACTCCTACAACGATGGTCAAAATTATTTCATTACCTATACTATAGTCCATGAAAGAGCAAGTCATTCTGTTTTTACCTTTTCTGAATTACTTAAAGACAGACAAACATGTTCTATTCCAACTCCCCACCTCCCCGGCCAATATTTCAAATTGTGTGGATTACATCTAATGTTGCCACCAAACCAGTTATTTAGTGGATCAATTACAGCAGTAACATGAATGCAAGGTGTAGCCAAGCAGGAGCAATCAAAATTCCTTTGATGATGAAAAATTAAATAAAGATACCACAGTGTGTATGGAGGAAAGAATCTTTATGGATTTTTCTAGGGATAGGCCTTAAGTCTCAGCTCACCTTGATGTGACCATATCGTGAGCATTATTAAGTAAACCCACAGCACAAGTAGTGGCAAGCAAGTGTATTTTACTAAGACAAGCCAACTGGACACTTAAAACTAAAGGCTCTTTTGAAATCTTGAGTGTGCCTGAATGCGCTGGTGGAGTGTTTCATTACTGTTGTATGCAGGTGGCCATCCTACTGTATCTCATTTTACAGATGATGAATCATCATCAGATTATCTTTAACTGGGTGGGAACTGCATTTTATCTTTTGGATGAAGACATGCTTATCTTTTGGGGCTTCACAGGAATATAAATGTGTATCTTTTCCTAATGTTCAATCCATTTCAGGTGGAGAACATTATCCTATGCTGCTGTCGCACACATTTGTGTTCAGTACAAATAAAACTGCTGTATCTTTGGCAAAGAAGAGTTCATATGGTTATTGGGATAGAAATAAATACAAATAAGTATCTGTGTTCTGCAGATGATTAGACTCCTCTGCTTTTCAGGGGCTTAACTGGAGAATTGGGTTAAGCTTTAGGGCATGAGCACAGTAGATTTTTGTATTTATTCTGTATAATCTATTTTTTTCCCTCTCTTCTTAATCTTTGTTTACTTGCCTGGCTTTCCTGCAGGGCCTCCTTTTTGCTGCTCCATGTTGGTTTTTGCTCTCTCATGTTGCTTATTGGAGTGAAGATATGAAAGGAGAATTAAATGGACATTTTAATCAATGAAATATAGCTTGATCAAAGTGCCATTATTATTATGTTGAAAGTGTTTTTATTTGCAATTGGACCCAGCTGGACTTTTGAATGCACGCAGAACAAAGTCATATTTTCATGGAAAAGCAAACTTTGAATCCCAACTGTATTTGATCAAGACCTTGCTTTAATCATAGATCACGTCAAAGTCTTACAGATATAGCAGTGCATGTTTCTGTACAACAGCTAATCTTTCTATGTGACCTAAATGTTTAAGATGGAAGGGAATAACTTTTCTCCACTACAGAACAGAAGCATGTGTCAGCATAGCAAGTTACCCTCTGAACACAGGTTGACAGTGACATTTTTAAATACTAAACATTAACATTGGTGGAGCAAAGGAGGAAGAGGAGAGGAAAACAGAGCGGGAGCTGACACTGACTGGGCAAGGCGTCTGGGTCTGAGAGCCAGAAGAGTGAGTGGCAGAAGATGTGGGGGGAAGGGAGACAGATGTGATGAGGTATTGGGGTGTGGGGGAAGAACTGAGACTGGCTGGACAAAGAGACTGGGACAAGGGAGCAGGGGAAAACTGAGACTGTACAAGGAGTATATAAAGGAGACTGGGACTGGGAGAGAGACAGACTAGATGGGGAGCCAGAATGGAAGGGCACTGGAACTTGCTAGGTAAGGACTGCATGAGATTCCTGAGGAGTGGAGACAGGGACTGGCTAGATGTAGAGAATGTGTTTGGGATGATGAGTCACAGATGGGGAAGATCGAGGACAGGCACAGGGACAGAGGCAGGGTTTGAGCAGGATGCAGTAAGTAAGGCACAGGGCTACACACTGAACAATGAGGAGAAGGCAAAATATTGAAGTGAGCATTATGCATTTTGTACACTGAATGAGGCAGGAGTACTGTGGAAAAATAGTATATGATAATGTCATTAAAGACTGTCATACTGCCAAATTAAGATTGCCTTGACAACCTTAATTCTGGAATTTCCTAACTTTTTTTGAGCCCTTAATGTTCTTTTAACATTTATATGTATATTTAATGCATACATAGAACATAAAACTAGCCCTGGATCAAACAGCACCAAAGAGAATCCCAAGTTTTGATTCTAGAATCCTAGATGTTTTTCACAGTATCCAAGACAGCATAAAACTGTTACCACTAAAATAGCCTTTCATATACCACATGGTTCAGTATTTTATTTGGATATCTTTGTCTCTCATTGTTCAAAAATTAAACTAAGCTTCCTCCTTTCAAAATCTTTGTGTTGGACCCCATAACAGAATAAGAGGCCACTCTTGGCTTGGAGTCATAGCTTCAGTATATCGTGTCCCAAAAGAGGAAACAGTTCTAGTTTCGCCAGGGGAAAAAAAAAGTCAGGACAGTTCCCTTCAGCCACAAATTCCCCCAAGCCTCCAGAACATACACAGGCTGATTTTCTTCCACCTAGCTTAAGTGGCCACAAAGAGTTGTTTCATTTGGCCACAGATCTAAGTCTGGCAGCTCAGGTAGTCCTTAAGGGCTAGGGAATTTAACCTCTTCCTGGTCCACATAGGGGTGGAGTATGTGCACCCTATTACAGACCAACTTATAATACAGTTTGGTATCATGAACTGCTAGAGCCAAATGTACTTGCACATTTTAAGAATTTGGATGTACAATACTTTTATGCTGTTTCATCTGAAAACATGGCAAGATTCTGCAGCAGATTTAGTGTAATAGTCCACTTTTCCTCACTGCATGGAAATCAGGGATATCAGTAGGGTATCCTGAATCAAGGTACCATAGGAGTGTTGTCACTTCAGGAAATATATCTAGAAGGCATCGCATCTAGGTATGCTGTCATAGTACCAAACAAATAGGACTCCTGCCCTGGGTAGCGTTTCCAGAAGTCACATGGTTAATGAACATATTTTACTCACAATTCCATTGCATGTCTAACAGTACCTGCATGCTGGAAGAAAGTTATATTTTTTAAGTATCATGTTAGATACCAAAACACCAGTGTGTTGGATGCTACTATAGTTAGTTTATCTAAATGTGTTCAGTCTGTGTCTAAGTGAAATCAAGATAAGCCACAAAATCATTGCAAAGCATCTCATGCTTCAGGGACTAAACTGAATCAGTGCAGGGATTGAGAAGGCGATTTCTCCCTATTATTAACTAACTTCTATACTGCAGGAGTGCCCTAAATCCACAATCAGGCTGGACCCCAATGTGCTAGGCAAAAATATACGACCATTCATGCCCCAAAGAATGTACAGCATTACACAACTGGCCAGGTCCATTATAGGGTGTTTTCACCTCCCTTTTAAGCATTGGCTATTGGCCACTGCCAGAGGCCATCTCTTCCCCTGGCTGGGCCAGCAGGCCTTTTCTGTTCACATATTAGTGTTGTGTTTAAAAACAAAACAATTTTTTTCAGATAAATAAATGGAACCCAAATGTTCTTATTACTAGAGCACAAAAGGAGAGTTGAAGTATTTCTTCTGGAGCTAAGCTGAGAGATTCCCTCCTCAACCATTAAATTCTGGTTGGGGCAGCACACAGGGACAGGACAGGTAGCCCATATCTCAACATCTTCCATATTTATTAAGTGAACACAAAGTTATGTGTCTGTCTCCTTTTCTTTTCTCCTGTCAGCAGAATCAGGTCTGTTAATTTAAGGCTTGTCTACACAGTCAATCTGTGGCAAGCCAGACAAGCCAGGTGGGCAAACGTACAGTGCACTAGCCTGCCTTGCACCAATTGGCTGTGTGCTCCCTGCTACCTGTTGAACACACAGGGGTGGCTCCAGGCACCAGCATGCCAAGCGCATGCCTGGGGCGACAAGCCACGGGGGGCACTCTGCCGGTCGCCACAAGGGCAGCAGGCAGGTTGCCTTCGGTGACATGCCTGCGGAAGGTCTGCTGGTCCCGCGGCTTCGGCGGACCTCCCGCAGGTGTGCCACCGAATCCGCAGGACCAGGGACCTCCTGCAGGCAAGCTGCCAAAGGCAGCCTGCCTGCCGTGCTTGGGGCGGCAAAATACCTAGAGCCGCCCCTGTAGACACAGCAATGGGTCAAAGCACACTATAGATCTTTCAGTGACCGGTAGTGGAGTTCACCCAGTTATTTAGTACGACAGGATATGCACAGTACAGTAACACGCTGTTTTGCCATGCCCTAACTGGTCATGTAGACAAGCCCATATTTCCATATACATGCACACAATTTGTGTTTGTTCTTGTGGGGGTGATATTGGAAATCTAGGCCTAGAAATGGAGTTTGCATCTTGCCCAAAAACCACTGAGGTTCATGGTTTGTTTATTTCTTCCAAGATTGAGTTCCTGATTTATGGACCATTCAGTGTGAAAGCCCTGCCTCCTGCACACACAACTTTCCTAAGCGAATGCTGATCACTCATTTAAAAGAAACAGAATGTTTAATTTTGGCCTGTTGACACTGGCATTCAGATATCTGCATTTTATGTAAATATAAGCAGAAAAGAAATGAATCTGTTTTGTTTTGTACATATTTGTCCAATCTATCTTTCCCAGTGGTAATAGTTAATGAAAAATCCCCCTCTATTAATTAAACATTCAGAACAATGCAGTTTGTTGCTGGCAGCCACTTGTATGGAATAATCATATATGCATCAGAAGCTTCTATCTCTGTGTTTAATTGCTTTTTATTTTCCTTACTCCAGAGCCCTTTTTAAAAATCTCTCCTGACCTTTCATGATGCTTTTGCATTTCATGCAATTTCAGTTAAGAAATGTTTAATTACTAAAATAATCACTTTTGCTTTTTAATCTGTTTATACTTTTCTAGTTGACTCTTCTTCTGCTGTAATTCCCGCTGATTGTAGTGATGCCGGTTTTAAGGTGGAATTGATGTCTCACAGACTCACGGGGTGACTTCTCCATAATTATGGGTCACGCCTGAGTCTAGCAGATACGTTCAATCAAGCACCTGCCAAGATAAAATCATGTTCTACTGGATTGTCATCAGCTTTTGTTTCCCCCTCTTCTCTCTAGAGGCCCAGATTCAGCAAGGTATAAAAGCACATACCTATGGTTAAGCATGCAGGTAATCTCAGTGCAGTCTGTGGAATTGCAGACATGCTTAGTCAGGGGCCAAAACATTTCTCACCAAAACAGGAATCGCATAAGGGGGCCAGAACTGAAACAAACAAGGATCTATGTTTTCCTGAGGTCCTTGTTCAGTGCCCAATCCTGCAACCATATTTACAAGGAGTAGTATTGACTCCTAAGGGGCGTGATCCCTGCCCGCTGAAGTGAACAGGAGTCGTTTCATTGGCTTCTGTTGGTTTTGGACTAGGCTTTGAGCAGAACCATAGGGACAGACTATTTACTCCGCTACACTGGTATAAATCTGAAATAGCACTGACAAACAGAATGATCCTGAATTCGCACTGGTGTCAAATTTGAGGACTAGGCTGTGCAATCCTTACACACACACATTATCACTTACACACAGGGACAGTCTTCAGTTCGCTAAGGCAACTCTGTGCTGCAAATTCCCCTGGCACAGTAATGAGGGAGGGGGCATGGTGGAGCCAAGCTCCACGGTGCCTGATTTTCCACTCGCATAAAGTCTGCCAGTCCTACTGGCTTGAATTTGTTAGGGCCCAGTAGTTTTCAGAATTACAGGGGCTTCAGCATTAGACATGAGCATGTGCTGTGCATCTTTTTGCAGAAGCAACAAAAGAAAGAAAATCCTCAGGACTGGTTTGTAACCCTACAAATCAGCCTGGGTAAGGGGCAGCACATAGTTGCACTGTCCTAGGAACACGGAAGGCACCAAACTGTAACTCAAGAATGATTTGGTCCCTGCTTTCTCCTTGCTCCATGGGGAAGTAAGCGATGAAGGTCCCCTCTGCACTGCTCAGCTCCTGTACACCTCCAGAAAAGAGGCAGCAGAAGCCTGATGGCAACTCTTCTCACCCATGTTCAGTGTCCAGTGATGCATTAACATGTCCCTATTCCCCTGCATGGGCACGCAGCAGGGCTCAGTCAGACCCCTCAGGCTTTAAGATAAATGTATTTCACAATTGCTCCTTTTTAGATTTGGTAAGAATCATTTATGCCTTTGGTGCTGCTGCTATTTTCTGTTTGCTGTAGCTAATTTGCTCTCTTCACTTCGATTTTATTGGGAACCCAAAGTGCATGCATTCAGCCAGCCCCAACACCCTTGATTTCTGAAAGAAAAAGACTAAAACCATGTCTAAAGTGAAACTCTGGATCTGTCCAATCAGCAAAACCTGAAACACTTCCCAAACAGCATATATTTGCTGAATCAGTAGGTTTTCTGTATCTGCAGGTGTGGAGATCTCTGCTATTCCTTGTTTTTCTTTTCTTTTCTTTTTTAAAAACAAAAGAAAACAAAAAAACAACCACCACCACTTTTTACAATGTAAGCTTTAAGGAATCCTGTTGTCCTTCATTAAGGTCCATGTGTTGGACCATATCAGGGAATTTCTGTATTAGAACCATAAAGTGTATGTGTATAACAAGTCTGAGGCCAAGAGAGACAAGGGGTAAGATTGAATTCCCCACAGCTTAAACTCCAAGATATTGGTAACAGAACAGGCCTCTTGATTTTTCATTTTTGTGTCTTTCCCTCTCTGTGAGAAACATGCAAGGCCAAGCTGCTAATTGTGTTAACACATCCTAAGACAGAAAGTCTGTTCTCGAAGAATGATAAGGCTTTGCAAAAACAACTGTAATTGTTCTTCCAAACAGAACACTGCTTCCCACTCTTCCTTGCTTTTAACTTGTTTGCTATGTATGTTAAAGTTTAAGTAGATTTGCAACATCCTGAGAGTTGTTAGAAGTTAAGCGATAGTGAAGTAATAAGTGATAAATGTGTGTTAAAGTAGAGGAGGTATGTGGATGGATGCTTGATTTAGATAAAGGATGAATGGTCAGGGAAGTGCCAGCCTAAGACTTATAAATGTGATCTCCCATGGCCAAAGAATGCATAGCACAGAGATAACTGGATGACCCACAGAGGGCAAGCCAGAATCCACCCAAGTGCCACCCCCACATGGAGGACTGAAGACTCTGAAGAACAAGGTAACACTCAGCCATTAGGGATGTGCCACCTGCTGATTGATAATCACTTCAAACAAACATCAGCATGATGAAGCGATTCCCATAGATTCCCGCTCAGATTTTTAACGTGCTCTTACGGGCATCTTGGGAATACTTTTCAACAGGTGAAATTGATGGCAATGCTTACCAAGGTTATTTTCTCATGTTAAAAGTTTTGAAAGTATAGTTTGTTACAAAGAAAAAGAAACCGTTGGCCTTGGCCAATGCAAACCTATGCTCCCTTGTGAAGCTATTAACTTCCTATAATTTAGCTCATAGAAATGCATTTTCATAAGATGTGTAGTGCTACGCTGCATGTTGTGCATTTTTGTTTACCCTCAGAGGATGGTGTTTTCCTGCCTTTGAGATCACATACTTGCACAATATGAAGATGATTATGAACTAGAAATGCCTCAGGCTGATGGCCAAAACGTTATTACTTTCCTGCTATGGAGAATCATGCTGACCTTAGTTGCTCTTGTTTCCCATGAAAAGAAAGCAAAGGCCCACATGATTCATGATGAGGCCTTAATTAGAAATGCAGAGTTTAAAAATTATCTAGATTACATATTAGCATTTACAGCAAAATGCACAAAGTGCTGGTGTAAGAAGCACCTCAAAGTTTATGTGCTTGGAGACACGGAAGTGCCTGTTGCTCTCTGCATGGTGAGCTGGAAGGTGCCTAGTAGGCAGGCCTGCAAGAGGTTCTGGGGAGCACAGGGACTACTCCTTCCTAGTTCCTCTGCACTCCATGCCCCATTTTCCTTCTGCACCAGCTTGCATAAGGGAACCAAGCCCAGGAGAGTGTAAACTACATCCAATAAATACATGTTGCAGCATCCATGTCCTCACTGTTTCAGGCACAGGTCGTGTCTATGCTACAGTTTTGCCAGCACAGCTATGTCAGTCAGAGGAAAAAACAAACAAACCACACATCCTAGACAACCCAGCTATGCTGGCAAAACCCCCAGGAGAATGCTTCTGTTAGCACCATTTGGGGAGATGATGTTATTATGCTGACAGAAAAACTCCTTCCATCTGCATAAGCTGCATCTACACTAGGGGGCTCTGCATCATATAGACAAGGCCCAACTATGTCCTCTAGGACTCTCTCAGGGTGGCACAGCTCCTCCTCACACTGTCCTGAAAGGTACCTACTCTGAAGGTACAATACCACTGACTGGAATGAGGAGAATTCACTCTCCATGACCATTCACAGTCCTTAGTCTCTTGCTAAAACTTACTTGAGCAAGTTGTGGTAGTATTTAGTTACTCAGCTGTGGTAATATTTTTGATGCAGATGATTTTGCCCTGGAGATTGGCCAGAGCCTAATGAATTCATTTCACATAGGCCAATGAACAGCCATCATTTGCTATCAACTTTCAATCACTACCTCCCTAGAGCCTATTGAATTTGTGCACACCTCTGCCTTTCCTGATTCTTTCTTGGACCAAAGATAGAAGTGCTGAAAAAAGATTATGAGAAAATCTGTTTTAATAAAATTTTCATCTCATTTTTGCAGATTCCATTTGTTCTCTGGAGAAGTACCAGGAGTAATGCCTATCTTTTGAGGTTCAGACTATCTACTCCACTGTGATGTATCTGGTATCAAATAGCAATTACTTCACAGCAAAACAATGCCCCAGAAAAACATTTTTATCCTCAAAATACACTACTTTAAGAAGTTACATAGCCCAACTAGCAGGCACCATAGATATGTCATTTCAAACCAAATGTGCACTGAATTGCATAGGTAATGCAAGCAAATCATATTAATGTGTGCTTAAATGGATAATATGTTAATTTCTCTAAATAACTGCCCAATTTACGTATGCAATTGCTACAGTTATGCACAGAAATTATATACAAAGTTGTATGCACAATTTGCAGGCCCATAAGCTCCTCATTGTGTTTAAGTAAACTTGCCTTTTTGCCTGTGATGCTTTCCAATGGGGAGAGCACTTCTGTTAGGAAAGCAAAGTGAACTTTGCAGCTGCTGGGATTTCCCAAGCTCCTGAAAATCTAGCACACCTAGTTTGTTAGCCAAGCAGTCCTGCTTGCTTAAACATTTAGAATGATTTATTTTCTGTGTCAGTTACAGTATCATCATTACTGGGGGATCCAATTGTGCTGAATGTTACGTTAATAAATCATCAAACCCGAAAATCGATACCCCAATGAACTGAATCAAATGAAAGCTCTTCTATTGTTCAGTTCCACACACAAAGTCAAAACCTCTGCTGTCTGAGTTCATAAAACTTCTGTTGGATGGTTAGGTCACAGCCATGCTAAGCATCTCCACAGAATCAATGTCAGACAAACCATGTCAGTTGATGGATTTTTTTACATCAAACTGTCAACTTGTCTGTGGTATTACAATATGATATTAGCTTCCTCCATAGTGACTTAAATTGCTATTTTACTGTAAGGCCAAAAGATCCCAAAGGACCTGTTTACCGCCCGCCCCCCCCCAGTAGTTTCCTAACCTTTTATTCTGATATATGTCAAAAATATAATTGTATCATTGGCCAAATACTGAATATACCATAATTTATATACCTGTAGAAACATACTAGTGATTTGTGCTAGGGCAATTATATACTCCCACTTGATTTACTGGTGTAACATTTTCGCTCTTTCTACATGTATCTGTTTAATTCTGCTATCCCAGAGTCTTGTGTCATAAACTGATGAAACCTCACTATACAAGCTGACATTAGTCTTCCCAATGATGGGGAATTTTATACGATGTACATGCGCACACACACTTTCAGGCACACACATCAATAAGGAGAGAGGAAATCTCTATGCAAACTTAATGATGGCTAGTCTCTCATCTAGAGGGCAATGCCAGGTCTAGCACTAAGGTTAAATGCAAACATATTATCTAAGCAAGAATAAAAGCAGATTACTTCCCTAAAATCATAATGGAGCATTTTCTTTCCTCCCATCATTATAAGCAATTTAGCTGCAGAGCCGTACAGAACATTTTCATCTGTTATTCAAAGAATGCTTGATAATTAGCATGCTCTAAGATAAGTTAGCTGTTACATGAGTGTGTGACAACAAATAATATGAAAACATAATAAAAAATAATCTTTGCTCTGCATTTGTCTGTCTGCAGATGAAGAAATGGAACTATATGAGAGTAGTGATGAGACAGGGATCCTTTCTCCTCTACAGTAGGTTGCTTCGGGCTAGCAGTGACGGAAAGTCGATACATCTGTTGACGGCTGATGTGAAATGAGTTTGGTGGTGGTCAGGCACGTCTTCACATAAATCTTTCATGAGCATTCATGTCACAGACCCTACTACCATGATCAGCATACTTGATGGCAGTCTCAGCAGACCTGCCATGGATTTAATAGATAAGGAGAATAAATCCTACAGCTGATCCAGTGCATCCTGATCAGGGGACAGTAGGGGGATGTCTGCACTACCGCTGTCAAGCCAACGCTTTCATGAGCACTAGGGCCCATATGTGTAAATACATTTGCGTAGCTAACTCCCATTGATCTTGACGTTACGTTCTTTCGAAAAGTAGTCCCACCTCCCACACACAGTCCACCACTCCTTTCCCTCCCCTAGTTATTCCTTCCCAGTAGGGCCTAAATATCCACACACCTCTATCTTTAAGTGATTTATACCTATAAACTATAGCTCCTAGGCAGAGCAGTGGATCCATACTAGAAGAAACTAGAAATTACAAGTAGGAAAATTAATTTTGCCTTTTCGTATGACTCTGAACTTCCTGATTTCAGCTGAGTGTCATAGAGAAAGTACCAAAAAGCTTTTCTTGTGGCATCTCCAACTCAAGTAATATCACAAAGTACGGGCCATGTTATTTTAAAAGCTTTGATTGGGATCTTGGTGTCATTTTGGGATATATAAGAACCATGTTTTCATCTCCTAATGACCTCTACTGAAGTGTCTGCAAAACACTTGGCAATAGCTAGGTTGCTGATATACTGCCTATTTATGATGATTGTCACACTCTTACCTTGTGCCTCTATATCTCTTGTCATAGTCTTGAGATTGTAAATGCTTGGCCTTTTCTCCGTGTGAGTGTACAGTGCCTATATGTGAAGCACTTAGACATTATGTCAATGGATACTATTATAAGAATAAGAACCTCGGTAAATAGGCAGATACAGAGATGGATCAGGTATCATGCATTTGTATGGGAGTGTTGTGTATTTTATAGCACAGCCCACTGCTGATCAGTTATTTCTTGATTTTGTTGGCTGGAATATAAAGAGCATAAAAGCCTAATGCTATTTAAGATTTGCTCAGTAGCAAGTGTACAGCTTACAAGCTTCATAGGGACGAGGACTCCAGAGTGCTTCCAAACTGCACAGGGATAGCCATTAAGAACATAAGAACTGTCACTCCAAATACCACATTCCTATGAAATACCATCTACCCAGGTGTATCTCCCTCCTATCCTGCCACCTCCTATATTGGTTCCTTGCCTTCCACTTCCCCCATTTTGACTTTTGTCACCAGGCTATGGAGTCATTGCAAGATCTGTCTCAGGGCTATATGGACTTGTTAAAGTTCACCCTACCATATGGCTACCAATTCTCACAACATGAATACACTACTATGCTCCTCTGCTTGCACAGTTGACATAACTCAGCACAGAAATGAAGGTCCATGATCCTCTCTCCTATTGCAGGGTGAGATGTGGTGACTTGCACCAGTCAATACAGCTGTCCCTAACACAGTGCAGGGCACTTAGGGTATGTCTAGACAGCAAAAAATAAGACCTGCAGCAGCAAGTCTCAAAGCCCAACTCAGGCTCATGATACTGAGCTAAAAATAGCAGCACAGACCTTTGGGCTCAGACTGGAGCTCAGGCTCTGATACCTGGTGAGGGGGAGGGTCTCAGTGTAAGGGATTGTGTCTTAGGCAGCCTTGCCTAGCAGTCACTGCTGGGCTAGAGTCCACACGTCACAGACGCTAGTCAGTGAGCAGAGGTTGGAGGAATAGCTAAAGCCGGATTCAATAAGCAAGAGTTGGCATCAAAGTCAGGCCAGGATCGGAGACCCGAGATCAGAGGCGGTACCAGGCTAGAGTCAGGAGGCAAGAATTTGGGTCAAAGTCAGGCTGGGATCAGAGGCTGGAGATCAGGAGCCGAGGTGAGGTCTGGAGTCCCAGCAGTCTCAAAGTCTGTGTTGTTACCCAGCCAAGTTCCTGAGGCACCTTCCAGGGTTAAAAAGGGTGGTTGGACAGTCAGAGGGCTTCAGGGTACTGTCACTCTGGCTCCCTTGGGTGGTACTTCCTATGGCACCTATTCTCCTGGGTGGGATTTGCAGCCTCATGGTGGCACTATGGGAACATCAGTCATCCCAGGTTCTGCTCCTCACACATTTATATTCAGAGTCTGAGCTCAAACATCTACACTGCCATTTTGAGCCCAATGTAGTCAGCGGCAGCTCCAGGCACCAGCGCTCCCTGCGAGGGCGGCAGTCAGGCAGCCTTCAGCGGCTTGCCTGTGGGAGAGTCCCACGGATTCGGCGGCAATTCGGCGGCAGGCAAGCCGCCGAAGGCAGCCTGCCTGCAATGCTTGGGGCGGCAAAAAAGCTAGAGCCGCCCCTGAATGTAGTTGACCCGCAGTCTGAGAATTGCTGCTGCAGGGCTTTTTTTGTTTTGGTTTTGCAAAGTAGACATAGCCTTAGAATGCATGCAGAAGAACAAGAGAATGCAATTCTATGGGACACAATACCACACAAAATGGCACATTTATTTAATTATTCCTCATGACTGCTTATTATAGGGTAGCCCTGGCTGAAGCATCTTGGCCTTTGTCTCTGTGGAACTGATTTGGCCACCCCCCAAACTTGGAACATGTTTAGTAACACCAAACAGTGGAATCTTATAACTTTACATACAATGTTGCCACACATATTTTACCATGACAGCAATGTCCAGCAAATTATGAGTTTTCAAATGATACCTCACAGGGCAGTCCACTATTCCGCGCCGCAACTCCCATTGGCCAGGAACAGTGAACTGCAGCCACTGGGAGCTGTGGGCAGCCATTCAAATGTAAACAAACTGTCTGGTGGCCTGCCAGCGGATTACCCTAACAGGCCGCATGTGGCCTGTGGGCCACAGGTTACCCACCACTGCTTTAGGCCTTTAACACTGTGTCTTTGCCCTGATCTATTAGACCAGGGCAAAGATCTATTGACCTAACTATAGAGTTAGGTCAATGCAAGACATTTTATGTTGACCTAACTATGTAAGTGTCTACACTAAAATTTTGCTCCCGCTGATGTAACTCTCCCACTGCACCAATTTAATAACTCCACCTCCACAAGAGGCACAGAGTCAATGTCGATGTAGTTAGTTTGATGCAGTGTAAGTTTAGACACTGTTGCTTACATCAACTGTTGCTGCCTTTGAGAGGCTGTCCCACAATGCCCCATACTGACAGTTCAGTCAGTGCAAGTGGTCCTGGTGATGACACGCACCGCCAATACAAGGAGCAAAGTGTAGACACGCACAAGCGATGCAATTACTGCTGTGGCTGTATGCTGACATAAGTTAGGTCAAATTTTGTAGTGTAGACATGCCCTTTATGTCTTCTTGATGCCAAATCATGAATTACTGTTGTTCCGCTCATCCTAGAGCTCATTTCATCCGGCTTTAGCAAATATACTTGTTTCCCCTAATGTTAATAAAAACTTTAATTTCTTCTGTAAATGATAAGACTTCACTTAAATGGTGCTTTAGAATCATCAGGAACATATACAACTATATTCACTTAGACTTATTTCTAGGGCAACATTTTAACAAATGAATATACAAGAGCACACGGCAATAGCCATTCAAAAGTTTCCTGTCACCATGTAGTAATTGGTGTAATCTGTGTCAAACTATATTAATTCTGTTTTATGTTATTTCTTCTGCATCTATATTGAAACAGCAACAATAGTTGCTTTCTAACCTTTAGCCTGCTGGTATTGAATCACAAGTGAAATTTACCTTCTCACAAATAAACACAATCTAGGCAGGATTTCAGTGTGTCAAATTCCTATTATTCTGCTAACAATGACATCTTCTACATCCATACTGCAGCTAATCCTTTATTTCATGATCACACACAATGATTAAGGCCAGTTGACAGGCCACTGATCTGGGAGCCACTAGAAGTCCTGGGAGTCGTCCTTGGTGAGCCATCCTCATTCCATGGACTGGTCTGGAAGTGAGTAAGGAACAGTGATTCTGCCTCCTTTCAATCTCCTTTTTTTGCATCTTGCTCCCCAACTGGACACATGGGAAATCCATCCTGATATTCAACTAGACTTTCTTTTAATTACTATAAAATGTGTATTCCTCTTCAGAACATCTTAAACAATCCCTCTTCTACCTGTTTTGCATTCTTCAGTGATATGTAAGTGATTATATTTTGTATTTGGTCAAGCTATAATATTTAGGTCTTTTAATTCTTAAAGACAGCCACTTAATCATTTCTGTTGCTCATCTCTGCAGTCCTTTCTAATACACTGACGATGCTCAGCATTGTATGAAAAGTTCTAAGTGAACAAGTGCCCTGTGGAGAGGGACAATCGCCTCCTTGGTGTACCTGCCTTGGGGATACCACACCGGGGTATATTGGTGTAGCTCCAATGAAGTTAGGATAAGAATGAAATCAATGGTGCTACTCCAGTTTACACCAGCTGAAGGTCTGGACTGAGGTGTGGTCTGTCTGCATATGAAGCCCACATCCACACAAGGTTTTTTACTGTCATAGCAAAATATATCCAATTTATGATGTACTGTCATTCCTAGATTTTTTTTCTGGCATCACTGCTTCTTAGTATCTTCCTCTTATTCAACATCTGAATTATTAGTCCCCAGATGTACTAGCTGGAATGGTTCCATGGTCAATCTTATTTCATCTCCAAATTGTAACCTGTCTAGGTCTCCCCGTATTGCTGTTTGCAACATATCTCAGTTTAGACAATCTGGAAATGTAACTTCCAGCTCTTTCATAAAGAAATTAAATAGTAGACACAACACTGATCCCTGCAGCACTCCACCTTACATCATCGCTGTTCCTAGTTCGTTACATTGCTGCTGATCATTATGTTCACTTCCCATACCATCAGCCATCTCCAGTCCACATGACAGAGCCCATAGCGAAGCCAATTTGGATGACCTTTTCTAGCGAGATTTCACAGATACTCTATCAAATGTTTTACCAGAGTCCAGATATATTTTATCCACTGTATTCTTTCCCCCAACTAATTTTGTAATAGCTTTTTGCCTGGCATAACTTGTTTTTCACAGATCCATGCTCTTATTGATCATGGGTTGTTTGGGGTTTTTTCATCCTTATTGTAGACAAATGAATCTTTACACTTGATCACATCTATTGACACTTGAAATATGTGCTAGAAAAGAACCACAAAAGAAATGAGATGAAATAAGACAATAATCTCTTCCAGGCAGCTATCACTGGGGAAAAGGTTGTTTGGGGTCAGATGGAAACCAAGATGTCACTCTCCTTAACCCTCCTAGCCCTTCTTCCTCCTCCCTCCCTGCCATTCCATTCCTCTAGATTTTTGTTCTTTTGTATTTTTTCTGTTCTCCCCTTATTTTAGGAGGGGGAAAATTAATAAAAATATGAATAAAAAAGGTTGTTTGAGAAACCCATTGGGAAATCCATTAAAAAATATGTGGCTTCATGCAAAAGTAAGACATGAATGTAGATCCTGGAAGCATTCTGTGTAAAACTAAGCTGATGTCCCCAGGGAAGTGTATTTGTCCTAAAGGAGTTAAGGTGACATTGCACAGTAAAACTTACACAATTACCATGAGAAGGGATCAAGTAACTGAGAACTTCATCTTGCTTCCACTGACAGAGCAAAAGTCTCCTGGTATTCAATGGGAGTGGGAGCAGGATCTTAGGAAATGGTTCATAGTGACCCATATCCTTCAAATTCCATCTGTCTTACAGGCAGGGAGTTTGTTTTCTGCAGCAACTCAATGTTATGCAATGGAATTCACACCAGAGGGTAGGAAGGCCCCTGCAGGATGGAGGAATTTTGACACTCCCAAACTGGATTGTTAACTGTTGGATGCCAATTCACAATGGTCAAACACACCTGATACTTGTTACTTCTGAGTCCAAGCTCTGCTCATACCATAACACTTGGCATGTGGGTGCTGAAAGAAGGAACCCAAAATATAGATATATGGTAAGTATGAACCTTGTAACCATATGGACACTGTTAAGCTTGAACCTTGTAACTTTCAGAAAGAGCTGCAAGATAAACCTCTTTGCCCTAGCCTACCCACTGGTTACATCCCAGCTTCCTTACTGATTGCTAAATCTTTAGGCAGTAAGGGAGCATGGCATTTGGTCTCTGGTACTCAGCTTTTGAAAGTTTCATCTTAAACCACAGAAGGCATCTAGACACAGTGACTACAGGCACTAATAGGCACTAATATTATTAAAAACATTAAACTATTCAGTAAATGCTTCTAATAGGGCTAGTGTTTAGGCCTTTCAAAATCTATACAGATGGGACTAATATCCTCATTAAAAAAATAAAGAGGATTTTCATGTTAAAAAGTCTGGAACATTTATTTAGCACAGTTTCCCCCTCTCCACAGTACATTACAATTCCAGTATTGATGAAGGTTAGTGTACGTAGCATTTAAAAAAGATGAATATAAGCCATGATTGGTAGCTCATGTTCTGAAGATGCATAGTGTATTCCTTCTTTTATTACAAATAAGGAATAAAAAAATCAGGTTAAGTAGTGGTGAGATTCAAATCCTTGAATACATTTTGAAACTTTTCTTTAGGTGGCTTGTGCAGGTTGACATTTATGCCTTTAAAAGCACAATTATAATCTTTGCTTTGGCTCTTTGAAATAGCCATTTGTATGGTCTAACTTTAAAAAATATACAGCAGTGCCTTTTGTTGCTTTACAAAAAAGCCACCAATTGTCATACTAGCATTATGATGAAAACTAAATGAAGACCAGCCTTGCTATCACTGCCACTGATTTCTGTTTTCATGCCTTTGACAGCTTCAGGTGATGCATAATACTGCAGTTGGAACTGAAGTTCAGACCAAAACAAAAAAAACCCACAGAGCCATAGGACAGCTTGTCAAAGACATTGTATTTACTGTCATTTAAGAAAGCTGTAATATTTAAAATGTCTTGTGTTCTGGCTCTACAATAGTTTAGGGTTTGACTCAAGCCTCAGATTTGGGTTTGGATATAAAACTTTTGGCTGTTTTGATTCAGAGTTTTTGTTTGGTCAGTTCTAAAGATAATGGTTGTTTAAAATTTTTAAGTCAGGAGGTAGGCAAGGATTTCGAACACTTGCAATACTCAGGGTGTTTGAATCTATGGTTTTGGTTTGGAGCCCTCTCTAGAGGCACAGTACACACTCCACTTGAAGTGAAGTGGAGTTACCTCGGGAAGGAATTTCCATCCAAACCTTTAATCAGAATATCAGTCATGTAACTGAATATACAATGTGCTATGTCCATTCACTAGAGGAAAATAGCAAACTCACAGAGGAATAGACAGAATGGCATCTGATATTGGTTCCGGCGAACAGCATTTTACTTTCCTGGCTCCCATTAACACCGTCACTGATATAAGGAGGCAGCACTGTCTGCCCCTCGTTAAACTCTGGGACTCTTGACCCACCAGCCCAAAGCACCAGCTCCCATAACACCCATACCAGCCAGGAGAGCCGATAGCAATGTCCCATAAAAACCCAACTCAATCCCACTTCCTCTCTTCTAGATATGGGAGTCAGCCACAGCATACTTCTCCCTGCCTCTCTGTCAGAGGAGTGTGAAGGTTCATAGGAGACTAAGAGCTGGATAGGTAGGATGAGACACATGGACAGGGAGGACGGAGAAGAGAGGAAGAGACATAGGATGGAAATAATGGAGTGTGATACCTCTGATAAAACAGTGTGAAACAGCTTGGGAATCTTGAGAGGAAAGAGAAAAATCAAGGGCTTTAATAAAACAAATATTGGCTAGTAGCAGGAGCATTCATGCAGCGACATATATGAATACATGTCTGCAGAGCCTTATTCTCCACTTCACTACAGTGATGTAACTCCACAGAAGACAATGGAGTTATTGGTTTATGCTGGTGTAACAGAGTGAAGAATAAGGTCCAAGAGAGTAAAAACACATGCACACACACGGAGCGAATCCAAAGCTGCATCTCTCAAGGAATCATTTAAGAAGTTGCCAGATATAACAGAAACAGAAAGTTACACTAGAACCTTCTGCTGGGAGATAACTACATTTCATTTATTTGCCTAGTTTATTTTCACAATCCCTTTCTTGTGTATCAGTGATGTACAACCACTAAAGTGCAGCAACTGGGGGAGAGGGGAACCCTAGTACACCATTTTAATTATATGGCATCACACAAAAGGAAAAGCAGCTCAGGTTGTGCTGTACATTTTACGAATCCCTTCCATCTTTAAGAACTCCTGCCTTTATCTTTGATAGAATTCACAGAAGTTGATGTTAAAAGGACTAGCTTTCATGAAACTTCACTAAAAAAAGTGTACTATTTTTACTGCAGAGAAGATATAGATTTTTATCTACTGCTCACACAGGCAACTCAGCTACAACTATAAAGCAAAAGCTGTGGGTGGTTTCTAAGTCAGTGCTGTACATTCTGTAGGTTTTTGCAAGGCAAATTGTCAAAGCACACCTGATTCTTTCCTGGTAATCTACAGTAGTCCATAAACTGGGATTCTTGCTGGCCTTTCCCTTCAGTTGATATATGTGCAATTTTTTTCTTTTTAGCTTGCAAAGCAAATTAAAAGAATAGGGGCAAGAGTCTGTTCCAAAGTACACTGAAATGGTGCGTTCACTTCAATGAACTTTGGATAATACAAGCATAGCCCTCTGATAATCACAACTTTCTTCTTACCAGGGCATTTGCATGCAGAGCCCACCGAAAGTGTCAGACATCATTTACATGATAGGTATTACATTGGCAGGGGTGGCTCTAGGGATTTTGCCGCCCCAAGCATGGCAGGCAGGTGGCCTCCAGCGGTTTGCCTGCGGAGGATCCGCTGGTCCCGCGGCTTCGGCGGCACGCCTGCGGGAGGTCCACCGAAGCCGCGGGACCAGTCCCTGTACGTTGGTTAGTTTTTTATGCGTGTTTTCATGTATATTGATCCCGCTACTGCAAGAGATAAAGAAGCCAGGGTAGTACATAGATAAATGGCATTTTGCCATCAATCCCCATCAGGTTTCACTTAGGAGCATGACCATTTCACCATGAGTGCTTGGCCCTAACAAATGACAGAAATGAACTATCACATGTAACAGGAACGTGTTTACAGGACCGGCTCTACAGTTTTCGCCCCCCCAAGCAGCGCGTGGAATTGCCGCCACGGGCGGCAGGGGCAGTCCATGTGCCCTTAGGGCGGCAGGCGCGTTTCCGCGGTGGCGGCAATTTGGCGGCAGCTTTTATGTTTAGCTGAAGACGCCGTGGACAGCTAAATATAGAAGCGGCTGCTGAATTGCCGCCATCACGGAAACGCATGTGCCGCCCAAAGGGCACACGGACTGCCCCCACCGCCCTGGGCGGCAATTCCGCTCGCTGATTGGGGGCAAAACAGCAGGGACTGCCGCCCCTTGAAGATTGCTGCCCCAAGCACCAGCTTTGAATGCTGGTGCCTGGAGCCGGCCCTGCGTGTTTAGCAGAGTATCTGATTTTTGGGGTGGGAACAATCAGAGGGAAAGCAATGACAATCCCACGCTTTGGCCACAATAATTTAATTATAGGGTCAAAGGGAGATGCATAATAATAGAAATGTGTTATTCCATGAAAAAGAAGAACAATGCCTGTTTCAGGAACAGCCGGAGATGGCCTGAACCACAAAGTCTAGATCTGGATCTAGGTCCAGATTTTTTTACAGCATAAAGTATGAAGATGATTAGATACAGTGGCTTGATTCAGCTCATTATAAAGATATGAACCATTTTGCAAACATAAAATATAAATCCATATCTACAAATACACAAATCTGGTAGATTTTTGGATCCAAGATTTAAATTGTTCTCTTGTGGGAGCTAGTGGAAAAGAGATTTAGCCTCAATAGGACTGGCCACCCTACCCTGAAAATGAACCTGACTTGAACCTTCCTTGAAATTTTATTTTCCACGTGCTTTTCACATCTTGGTTCTGCCTATTATAGAAGGAAACACCAGAAATCTCATCAGAATGTTCAGCCTTAATTTTCCTTAATTTCACACAAAACAGCTTTGGATAATTTGGAGAACATTTGGGTACTCACCCACACTTCTGAGTGCCTCTCTAATGAAACAAAGCCTCCAAACTCTGAGGTTTTTCCATCAAATAATTCTAATGAAGGCTGAGGAATACAAAAGATGACTTCTTTGTAAAGTCAGAATCATGAAGTTGAGTGAAAAATGTGTCACTGCAAGGTACTTTCAGCCAGATTATGGCCGGCTCTGCATGGTTATCTAACCATCAGAGGAGTGAGGTTCTGGAATAACTTTCCAAGGGGAGCAGTGAGGGCAAAACACCTGTCTTCAAGACTGAGCTTGATAAATTTATGGGGCAGAGTGGGGGGGTGGTATCATGGGACTGCCTACCATGGCGTGTGGTCCAGTGATGACTGCCATTAACAAAAATCCCCAATGGCTGGAGATGGAGGGCTCTGAGTTACTACAGAGAATTCTTTCCTAGGTATCTGTCTAGTGGGGCTTGCCCACATGCTCAGGATCTAACTGATCGCCATATTTGGGGTTGGGAGTCTAGTGCACCACTCCCTTCAGTACCAGCTGGGAGAACAGAAGGGAGAACATGCTGTAGCCTTTTAAAAGGGAGCACGGGTCTATCTGAAGTACTTATATGGTCTCCATTGCCATAGTAGCTGAACACCTCACACTCTTTAGAGTATTTATCCTCACAGCATTTCTGGGTGTAGGGAAATGGAGGGTATGTGCTTATTATCCCCACTTTACAGCTGGAGAACTGAGGTGGTCATATATGAAGTCTGGAGGGAAGGGAATTGAACCTAGATCTCCTAAATCCTAAACTGGCATCCTAATCATGGGACAAGTCTTCCTCCTAGCCTGATGTCCAGAGTGAGCCAGAATGTCTCTGAGATCTCCTGTTTCTCTGTTACCTCTGGTCACCATACCAGCTATGATTTAAAAGCCCCAATATGGCCTTGTGGTTTTAGCTCTTTTGGGGCATGATTCTGGTGTCAGTTGCTCCAGGAAAAGGTTCAGAGAAGGGTAACTAAAATCATTAGGGGTTTGGAACTGGTCCCATATGAGGAGAGATTAAAGAGGCTAGGACTCTTCAGTTTGGAAAAGAGGAGACTAAGGGGGGATATGATAGAGGTATATAAAATCATGAGTGATGTGGAGAAAGTGGATAAGGAAAAGTTATTTACTTATTCCCATAATACAAGAACTAGTGGCCACCAAATGAAATTAATGGGCAGCAGGTTTAAAACAAATAAAAGGAAGTTCTTCTTCACACAGTGCACAGTCAACTTGTGGAACTCCTTACCTGAGGAGGTTGTGAAGGCTAGGACTATAACAGCGTTTAACAGAGAACTGGATAAATTCATGGAGGTTAAGTCCATTAATGGCTATTAGCCAGGATGGGTAAGGAATAATGTCCCTAGCCTCTGTTTGTCAGATGGTGGAGATGGATGGCAGGAGACAGATCACTTGATCATTGCCTGTTAGGTTCTCTCCCTCTGGTGCACCTGGCATTGGCCACTGTCGGTAGACAGGATACTGGGTTAGATGGACCTTTGGTCTGACCAAGGATAGCCGTTCTTATATTCTTATGTTCTTAAACCAGTGTGATACCAGAATGTAGAGGAAAACAATTTCATTACACAAAGACACACACTTAACTCAGGCTCATAGACACAGTGATTTGAAAAGTATAGGCCTGAGTCTCCACGGTCTTGCATCTCATGTAGTCATTTACACCAGTGCAGAGTCTGTGTAAATGCTGTCATTCTGATGTGGTAGCATTTGAGAAATTCACTTTGCACAGCTGTGCAAGATGTTGGAGATCCACGCCCAACAGGCCTACAGCAGACCTAATAGATCAATAATATGCAGACAGGTAATACAATTGTGTTTTAATAACTTTTTAATTATGTGTTAATTATTTATTCATTACATTGTTTACATCTCATACTTCATCAGAACTCTCAGGTGTCCCTGAATGGAAACTGCAGTTCTCTCAATGTCTTGGAAAGAGTCTTGCAGTGTTACAGTAAGTTTTATTAAATTTAAGCTAGTGATGATGGGAAAACGTTGGTCTGGGCATTGAGCACAGTCACATTTTGTGGGTATACACACCGAAGTGTCCCTTATACCATGGGCTAGGGAGCCTTATATAATTAGTGATGTTCCTAGAGGACACAGTTAAGCCCTACATTTGCCAAAGTAATTTGTTTGTGTGTGGGGAGGCGGAGGACAAAATCTGCCACAGCTGATGAAGCTGGCTCTTTGCCAGGTTTCTGACAAATCTGTGAAAAGAACCACATTTTATATCATAGCAAAAAGCATTTTGCTCTTCCCCCAATCCTGCCTCCTCTCATTCATCTTTGAGGTGAGTAGAAATGTTACAGAAAATTTAAGAATAAGGGAAATAAATTGAAAAGATCCTCCACACCAAAGGCGGTCTTACACCCCCTACTCCTGGGGTAATCCTATGCCAAAAAATTACAAATTCTGCACCAAAAATTAAAAATTCTGCAAACAATATTTTAAAATGCTGAAAAAGTTTGCATATTTTGTCAAAATAACAAATTATAATCACACCAGTTTCAATTATTTTGGTAATTTATTTCGAAGTACCTGTCAGCACTTCTGTCTATAACAATACATACAAAAAAAAGATTCAAGTAATTTTTTTGGACAGATTCCTTACTAGGCATATTAATACATAACTTTGAATAATTAATTTAAATTACAATACCAAAACGTATTTCCCACACCCATCAGAAGCAGTTCAAAGTCCTGGGGGAGTCAGGGGTAACAGAGGAGCTGAAGGAGCCTGAGAGTGAACCTGGCGGATTGTTAGGTGCGGGTGGGAGAAGTATTATAACAGGTTTTTTTGGGGGGGGGATTGTTAGGGACTTGGGGAGCCTCCCCCATGCAGACTCTGGCTGACCCCAAGCCTCTTCTATTAAGTTAGGCACATCTTCCCTGTCCCTGTATCCCCCATCCCCATGTGTCCCTGCAGTCCCCAAACCGCTCTCCCTTTGTGGCCCTGCAGCTCCCCTTCCATTCAGCCCCTGGCTCAGTGCTGTCACCCCACTAGTTCTTAAGCCCATGCCCCAATCTATCCCCCCACTAGCCCTTCTGAACCGCAGTCTGTGACCCCTCAGCAGCCTTGTATGCCCCACTCTGGCTGTCTTAACCTAGATCCATGGACAAGGTGCTGTGATGAACGCAGCTGGCTGCTGGCTGTTTTGGTGCCACAGTGGCTCTGGGGGGTGAAAGGTGTAACTGCAGCACTTCTCAGGCAGAATGTATTTTCTGCAGGGAAAAGAAAATCTGTGCCGCACATGAATTCTGCACGTGCACAGTGGTGCAGAGTTCCCCCAACAGTAACCTCCCAAATGGTGTTCAATGTTCAGCAGTAGCACATACATTCCACATGGGCTGTTATCCTTCTTTGGAGAAGGCTTGATGCTGGGGCCAGAGCTACAGTGCTACTCTAAGCCCAGGAAGCAGAAGAGCACAACTTTTCTCTCTCTCTCTCTCTTCTGTCGATGGGTGAGGGTTAGGGTGGCTGGAACAAAAAAAGAGGTGTAGAGAGGAAAGATGAATGACAGAGAATCCAGCCTTGAAAGATTTATTCAACTGAGGAGGCTGCAAATCTAAGAATTTTAATTGCTCTTTTATGAACATGAATGATATAAAGTAACATTTAAAAAAAAGTATATTTTTAATCTTAACTTATCAAAATACTGTATTTCCATCTAAAAAATACTTCATAAAACTCCTAGGGCCCTAGCCCCTCAACGTGCTCCAAAGAAAATAAGCAGACACAAACCCATCCCAATGTATGCTGGACTAATCATAAATAAATAAATAACAACACTTAGTTCTTCTGAAACAGTGCTAATCACAGGATTGTCCCGATTTACACTTGCAGTTAAACCATGTGCTAAACCAGTTACTGACCCGCTGTTGTCAGCAATGGGTAATTTTTCTATTCTGGAACAGGCCAATGCGTGTTCTTGTAGTGAGACATTTCTTTTGTTCTTTCTTGTGGTTGTGTTTTCTTAATTTAAAAGTACACGGCTGCTCTTTATGTATGGAACAATATAACAGCAGTACAGTGCAGGTTACCTGAAAGATTTTAAGACCAGGTTGGACAAACAACTGTAAGGGATGCTCTTACTTAACACTGCCTCAGCATGGGGGAAATGGATTGCTTACTTCTTGAGCCTCCCTCCCCCACGCCTACATTTACTATCATTCTATGAAAATATATTGTTTTAGGTGCTGCCTACACAAGCTACTTGCTAACACAGAGGTAACCTGGGAGCTTTCATTCATACAGTGATCATATTTCTTTTATAGCTATCATATAGTTACCAGGCTACCCTCTTTTTACACAGGTTATTAAAAATAATCATGAAAAGTGAGTTATAATCAAGCAACTGTCATTCTGAATTTCCCCCATTAATACCTATATATTATCCTGTGACATGTCAGGTTCGGTACAAATCAGAAATGTCACATCACATTATATTACGTAAGGTAATAATAATGCACTTGGGGTTATGAGCCATCAGCCTGAAAAAGAGAAGGCATTTTTTGTTGTTAAAGATTTCTTTTTAAACAAGCACATAATGCAATCAAGCCTATTAACTCTCTTGATTAATTAGCAGGTTTGCTTTTCCATTAATATAGGACAAATAAAATGAATGTTGGTGTAAATGGACAACATTCTATTGCAGCCAATGGAGCTGCACTCATCTTTCTGAGAACTTGGCCCAGGGTGTCACAGATCAAACTCAGAAAAGCCTTCGAGTTATTTATTTGCTCTCCAGTGGCGCTCCTGATGTGCATATGTGCAATATTTCTCAAGATGTTCTTTATCTTCCCTTAAGTTCTTTCCGGTCAAATAGATGCACAAATGATGTTTACGTTTGTAATTTTTATAGGACCACATCTTCACCTGGTGTAAATTGCCATAGTTCTATTGAAATTAATTAAGCTATGCCAATTTATACCAGGACCAAGGAGGCCTGATCCATCAACAGTTTCTCATATGGACAGTCCTTACTCACACAAATAGTCCCATTCAAGACAATGGACCATATTCTTATCTCTGTTACATTGAAGTAAATATGGAACAATGCCAATGAAAGCAATGGAGTCATTCTGGAATTACCCTGATGTAACTAAAATCAGAATCTGGCCTGATGGTACTATAGATGCTCCCCAACTTACGCAAGCGTTCCGTTCCGGAACGCCTTGCATAAGTCAAATTTTGCGTAAATCAGGAATGTGTACCCGACAATTACGCAAAAACAAACAAACAAACAAAAAAATACACCTTATGGAACTTACAGAACTTTTTCCGTAAGTTTGTATTTTCATAATTTGGGTTTGCATGACCCAGGGAGCATCTGTACTCATTTGGGTCTCAGTTGCCAGATTGGGTCCATATGAACCATTCAATACAATTGTGTAGCCTTAAACAACAAACATCAGGCCCAGAAACCATGCCTTTTAGACTGTGAGTAACAGGAAAGAGCACAGGTAATTTAGTGCGCCTCCGGTAATGGACAGTTGATACCTAGTTGATTTCTAGTAGTACTTTTTTTTAATGCCAATAAAATAAGTGGTAAAGGCATTCCAATTTTCTTATTTTAAAAGTATAGCAAACAAACTGTCAGCTTTTTCTCCATAAGTAATATCATTCCTGCATGTATTACTTGTCAAGGCCATCAATCAATAATGTCATTAAACTCATGATTGCTTTTCATGTATGCATAAAATATGAATTATTTACCAAAGCGCACTTGTCAAGCAATTAAAAATCTGTAGACATTCATATAAACAAAAGTAGGGAAAATGTACAGACCTGAAACCTTGCCATAAAAATCTATTCAATTGAAATGTTAAGTTATATGAAAAGCCACTTGCAAATAGTTGAGATTAATAGATTTTAGAGATAGAATGAACCACTATGATCATCTAGTCTGATTATCTGTATAATACAGTACCAAGAACTTCACCGGGTAATTCCTCCCGTGGATTACTCTGGCTGTTAAAAAGGTGCGTCTCATTTCCAATATCTTCTGCAGTTTGTTGATGATATAATAAAAGGGTAAATAAAGAAAACCATATCCACATGTCAAATAAAAGTTCATACTAATAATCCTATTTTATCTATTTCATTGCAATGGACCATTTCAGGGGTGATGTGTAAGGCTGTGTATATTAGACTTCCTTACACAAATTCAGACTTCCTTACAGATTCTCTTAAACCTACTCATGCCTACTCTACCCATGTGAAACAGCTTCTAAGGTAGTATGGCTTACATGTCAAGGAACTGGAAGAAGGTATGCAAAGTAGCCTGACCCAACTTTAAGTTGCACATTCTTCTAGCTGCTCAGCATGTAAATTACATTTCCTTACACATGAATAGAGTGGGTATAGGTTGGTCTAGGGCAGGGGTTGGCAACCGGTGGCTCGCGGCTCGCCAGGGTAAGCACCCTGGCGGGCCGGCCCGGTTTGTTTATCTGCCGCGTCGCCAAGTTCGGCCGATTGCGGCTCCCACTGGCCGCGGTTCGCGGTCCCAGGCCAATGCGGGAGGCAGGAAGCCGCGGCCAGAACATCCCTCGGCTCGCGCCGCTTCCTGCCTCCCACATTGGCCTGGGACCGTGAACCGTGGCCAGTGGGAGCCGCGATCAGCCGAACTTGCCGATGCGGCAGATAAACAAACCGGGCCGGCCCGCCAGGGTGCTTACCCTGGCGAGCCGCGAGCCACCGGTTGCCGACCCCTGGTCTAGGGGAGTCTACAATGTATAAGGCAGGGGTTGGCAACCTTTCAGAAGTGGTGTGCTGAGTCTTCTATTCACTCTAATTTAAGTTTTCGCGTGCTGGTAATACATTTTAATGTTTTTAGAAGGTCTCTTTCTATAAGTCTGTAATATATAACTAAACTATTGTTGTATGTAAAGTAAATAAGGTTTTTAAAATGTTTAAGAAGCTTCATTTAAAATTAAATTAAAATGCAGAGCCCCCCGGACTGGTGGCCAGGACCCGGGCAGTGTGAATGCCACTGAAAATCAGCTTGTGTGCCACCTTTGGCACACATGCCATAGGTTGCTTACCTCTGGTATAAGGGATTCTAACTGAGTGTAATTAAGCAAGACCAAATTAGTTTTAGGGGAATGAACTTACATTCCCTTACATATCACCAGTGAATCTGGTCTACTATTTTACAGTAACATGAATAAAAGTATCTTAACAGCCATGTCCCATGAAGTGCTGAACATCCTGAACTCCTATTGACTTCATTGGTAATTAAGGATGTTTGTTCTGTCACAGGAGCAGGCAGTAAGAAAGATTCACAAACAGTTCTACTGCAGACATAGAAATACTCTTGCTTATGAGTCAAACCCTAAAAAATCAGGACTCGTTGTGTATGAAGAGGCCACAAGCCACACCAGTACCAGCCAAAGCTCCTTGAAATGAGAACTGGTTGGAATTTTTTGAAAATTTAAAAAAAAAAACCCAGAGCAGGTAGAGGAATGGCAAAAGATTTAATCAACTCTAGCAAGTATGGATGAAGGAAGTAGAGAAAATGGCATCATCTCCCTTCCAGCAAAAGCCATGGAAGTCCCTTCTTTTGGTTTGTAGCTCTACAGTTTGCAGAGTAACACTGGAGAAGATGACACACTCTGCAGGACCTACTGTTGTGACAACTGTGAGAACTTGCTGCAAAGGATACTATTGACTGAGTGCCCAATTTAATTCCTTTTTAGGAAAGTTACTATTGACTTCCAAAGGAAGCTGATAAGGCCCAATGTTGGTATTTCTTGTGAAGAAACACTCTCTGAGCTGGGAAAGCCAACTCAGATGGAGAAGTGTCAGAGACTGACATTGATGGGATTTCAAGGAGAGCAGTATTCTCATGGGAATGCTTATGGGGAATTCCTATTACTGAAATAGGGATGAAAAACAAGCAGTGTGCACTCATATTAGCTACCACAAGCACAACAGACATGGTTTCATCCAGTTCTTTCCCTATATAAGTTTATTCAACATTCAAAAATAAGTCTTCTTTTCATCCCAGAGCATCTTTGCAGACACAGGAAGCTGTACAGGATCACCATCCATTCCTGTTCATGGCTTGTTACTCCATTAAGGCCAGCCGAGTCATGTCCCTGCGTATAATGTTCCACCACCTAGTCTCTGGTAAGCGTCTAAATCAGAATGAACTTGGTTGTGTTTGCATTATTTTCTTTAGCATGTCCCCAACATTACAATCTTTTCAATTGTAGCCAATCCTATACCCCCGTTTCACATCCTTTTCTCTTTCTAACTTCTTTATTTGACTTAAAATCATATCATTTTACACCTGCCATTTTTGAAGAATTCTTATCTCTACTGCTTACAGTTCTGCTGTTGGTTTCATTTAATGCAGCTGCTTCCAGATCATAGAATAGTATTTGTGAAATTTACTGTTACAGTATCAAAAATAAAAGTATGAATAATAATTCTGTTTTCAGAAGGTTGTTTTTATTTTGCTAATCCAAATCCTCGTTTTTGAGAAAAAAATAGTTCAACTTGTTTTAGTTACTGTAATTGTCCCTCCTGAATGAGTTTCCATTCGATGCCAAATTGCATTGCTTTTGAAATATTAAAAGAGTTCTGCTAACTTCAAATAGATCTGTATTGCTGATGCCAACAGCTTCATTTTCTTTTCCATTATTTAAAAGATTTAAATTTACAAATGAAGTTCAATTTATGCTAGGTCATTTTAGGGTTTTTAATTCTGTAGGTGTAAAAATGGGTATGAAGACAAAATGAGCTTTATGCTTAAATTTTACAAAACCTGCTTTCATTGTTCCACCAAAACATTATCCTTAACTATGCACATATATGGCAATTTCAAAGTGTAAATTATTCCAGTTTCAAAGACATTGAACCGTAGTGCCCTTTACATTCCATAAAGAGAGAGAATGCATATCACTATAAGTGCAGATATACTGTGTGCAATTACGTAAATGTCAATAAAGTCTCCTTAGTAGGAAAGGTTATTTCAGATAAATATCTTCATCTGTTTTGATTACAAAAAGTTTAACTAAACAGAGAGAGCAGCTTCGTTTCATCAGGACATTTACATGAATGCTGCTATATGTCAGCTAAAAATAAATAAAGAAAAATGGAAGTTATGTAATTTCAAAGGAACAAGAAGGTAAGATCAAAGTACAACCGCTGATTTAAAATGATTGCATAAAGTGTATACAAGGCCTTTTGTTTTTATTTTTACCATGTATTATTGAGAAATTCCTGGGTTTTTACAAAAGCTATTATTCTGATTTTACTGATTTTTCACCCAAATTTTGGGCCACTCCAGTACATGAAAATAATGATCATGTTAAGAAAATCCAGTCCATTACCTTAGGTCAATGTGTTTATGCTAATAATAAATTAGGCTAAGTATAAATGTGAGGCTTTCTGTTAAAGTAAGGCAATGTAATGGAAGATACACTCAAGCATACACAAGTATGTGTGCATCAGTACTTGAGTCCTACAAAACGAAGTGGTGGAACTCCCAGACCCTGCTCCAGAAGGAGATTAAACTATTTTTATTTTCAATACTCTTACTATTCTCGATCTGTTGCTTTCTTTCTGTCCTCTGGTGTCTCCCCTCCCCCATATTAACCCAGAAAACTGTGAAGTTATTTTTTTCCACTGACTCTCACCCTTTTTTAATTTTTGTAAGAAACATCAATAAGTTCCTGGAAATGTTCCTTGAGTCATAGCTCAGGCTTTGTCAGCCAATAGGAAATGAAGATGACATTACTGTTAAAAAGCTGGTACAGGAGTATACATAAAATCTAAATTTATATACTGGAAGGGGCCTGTGGCTGTAATCCAGTCACTTCATGCATGTAAGTTCTAGGCACATGAGCAGGCTTCATCACGAGCTCCTTCTCTCCCTCTGAGCAAGTGGGCATGGAAGAATGGATGGAGCTTGATTCAGTGCCTATAATCGGCTTGCCAGCAGAACTTAACTGGACAGCATATTGGGGTGGGGAAGGGGAGCGAATGGGAAGTACATTGCAATAGTAAATGGATGATGCAGTTATTCTCCACCCCTCCCCTCCAGAGCAAGTGAAAAAAGAATTATGCCCTTCCTGGGTTGATGTAGTTACACGCCTTTGTATATTCAGGGTATTGAGCAAAAGCACAATGTAGCCCTAAATCAACCAGCTCAGATAATACAGATTTTAAAGTACAGTATTAAAATAATTAGTAGTATACAAACTTACTGTAGCAATTGGCAATTATTTCTGGAAAATGAGTATGTCCCAGAAGCTTAGAAGATATGTAAATGTAGTATCAAACTTCATAAAATGAAAGCAGTCTAATTTCTATCAATTATAAATTGAGTCTAATTTCTATTAATGGTAAAATAAAAGAAGTATTAAAAACAAAAACAAACATCTGAAGGTAACAGAACCAGGAACAATCTGAATAAAAGAATAGTTCTAAACAGACAGATTTCATTTTTTTTATAGAGTTACAAATTTTTTTTTTTTGAGGAAGGAAAATTAGTAGCAGATGTAATATATGGGGAGTTTAATAAAGCACTTGATACACTTTCTCTTACAGTAATTTCAATGTTACTTTGCGTACCCACATTTTCATGAAAATTGGCTGATGACCATAAACAAATGGCTATTATAAATGGCAAAGCACTGCTTTGGAGGACATGACTAGCAAAGTACTGTTGGGATCCGTGTTTGGTTTTGTGTTATTGACACTTAAAGCTGTGTGGAGACAGGTAATTCACTTTTGCCAAGGATTTTGATATTTTGAAGTTTGGTTTCATTCTAATTAGGAACAAAAGCCCATAAATTTGAAATTCTCCACAAAAGGGAAACCCCTGGGGTTCACAAATCTGGGACAGTCCACCTTGCTGGGTGCCCTGGGAGCTACAAAACCTGGAAACCTGAGGCTCACAGACTCAGAGACAGTCAGCCCCACTCGTTGCCCCAGGGCCATGGATTCTTGAAGCCTTTCTAGAGTCCCTGTGACAGTCTGCTTGGCTGGCTACCCCAGAACAGCAGAACCTAGAAACCTAGGTTCAAGTATGATGAACTGACAAATTCTTATGAAAAAGAAAAAACTGTTTTGTTGAAATTCTTCCCACCAGCTCTATTAGCACATTATTAATTTAGAAAGAAAAGAGCATAGTAATCAGAGGTCGGCACCACCATGTTACACGATGGACACTTGACAAAATTACCATACTTGCGGGGGTGGGTGGAGGTTATGTTATTCAGTCATTCAATTTTTTAAAAAATTACCACAGACCTCAAAATTTTTACCACCGACACTTGAGTCCGTGTACGGACATGTTGCTGACTCCTGACAGTAATTAATTCACAGATGATGCTAACTAAATTGAGAGAAGTTGCAAGCACCAGTGAGGAAAGAAATAATCCAAAGTATATTAAATAAATTAGAAACACTGGCAGAAAATTTCAAAATGAGATTCAATTTAAAATAATAGAAGCTAACGTGTGCGTGATGGATTGATTTAGGAGGGAAGAACAAGAGCTCAATATGTATAACTTTTCTAAGTAACAACTAAAGGTGTAAGTGATGGCCTACAAATGTTTGAAGGCTGTAAACACCAGGGGGAGCAATGACTAGGCATAATAAAAAGGATATGACTGGCAGTAATTGGATGAAATTAAGAAAAGAGAAATTTAGACTCAATATTGGGAAAAAATCCTGTCAGTGAAATGGCTTGAGTTGCAGATTGATCTCTGAAGCACAGTGGTTGAAGCCCTCTGGCTCAACACATTGAAATCTAGATTGGACAAAACACCAAAACAATAAAAGTTCAATATAGAACAGTCCTGCACTGGCATGAAGATAAACCAGCTGACGAAACAACAGTCTTACCTGTAGATTTTATGAGCAGGTATGCCCTACCCAGCATGATACTCTCTAAGACAAACCCATTTATTTTAATGGAACAATGGACGTGGAAGGTCACGTGACAGATTGATTATTTGAAGGCAACATGCTTATGCTGTGCTCAAAAGTTGAAGGAAACATAAGTATGCAACTTTTGCTAGAACACAACAGCAGCTTTTCCAAGTGTGATGCCATTCCAAATACTAGATGGAATCTTTGCTCACTCTAGTTGCTGAATTGGGCGTCTGAACATTGTCTCAACCTTGCCCATGATAGGCTGCAGAACTTTTATCCTACCATAAAAATCACTATACTTACGTTTGTATTTGTGGACAATGGAGAGTTTGTAAGTTAAAATAGGAGTGCAATCTTAATCTCGTGGAGAAAATAAACCTCTGTTTAGTGCCTGTGAATCTGAGATCCAGCAGAGTGGCAGAAATCAAAAGCTTCACTCCAGCATGTACCACGGTCAATTGTTTTAATCTTTGAAAGTGAAGTCATACAAAAGCACAGAAGTATAGTCCTTCTATGCTTCCTGGTTTGGTTTCACTTTTAGCAGAATCACATTCACAGTAAATGATGGATAGAAAACAGTATCTAGCTGATATCAGCACATTCAGTGCTTACCACCTGAGTGATCTCCTGGTTGAGGGATACAGTACAAGCTTTTCTTAAAAGGTCAATAAGCAGGAGTGAAATTGATGTCTTCACCCTGAATGTCCCTGCAGGTATGTTTAACTTAAACAAACAAACAAACAAAAACTGTTTTCTTTTCTAGAAATTATGCCAAGTAGTAGAGCACCCCAGTAGGTACAATTACAGTGTTTTTTTCTTTGCAACCCTTCTGTGTGGCTACACAGTCTTCTTAGCATCTGCACAGACCTAAGGGAGTTCATGGAGTAGCAACTACTATTGCAAAATTGTTGGGATTCTCTGCAGCTTGAGGTCTTCAAACCACAATTTGAAGACTTCAATAACTCAGACATAGGTTAGGAGTTTGTTATAGCAGTGGTTGGGTAAGATTCTGTGGCCTGCTTTGTGCAGAAGGTCAGACTAGATGATCATAATGGTCCCTTCTGACCTTAAAGTCTATGAGTCTATGAGGATGGAACCTGATGGTTAAAGCTGGGGCCTGGAAATTGTGGCCTGTGCCATACTAAGATATATGGCCTTCTAGGCCCAAACTTTGGGGGCTTGAGGAATCAATGAATAATAAAACAATAAAATGGAAGAGAGGGAAGGAAGATGATTCTTTACTTTATTGTTTAAATAATGTGTTTTTTATACAACTGTACAATATACAGTGACCAGATGTCCTGATTTTATAGGTATAGTCTCGATTTTGGGGTCTTTTTCTTATATAGGCTCCTATTACCCCCCAACCCCTGTCCTGATTTTTCACATTTGCTGTCTGGTCACCCTAGTACAATAGCATCTTAATATCAACAGCATTGGGAACTATGTAGCACCAACCACTGGGAGCCTTTTATACTGCTGAAAGCTTGTTGTGACAACTCTGGATCATTTTTAAAAAGGAACAAAATAGTGTGAGATGGTTAAGGAACAAAGGATAGGAACTGCCATATTTGACCAGGTCAATTGTCCAGCTAGTCAGTTTTCTTATCTGCAAC
Source organism: Mauremys mutica (assembly GCF_020497125.1). Lineage (NCBI taxonomy): Eukaryota > Metazoa > Chordata > Testudines > Geoemydidae > Mauremys > Mauremys mutica. The sequence continues at coordinate 174,090,469 of NC_059072.1, forward strand.
CTAGATACTTCATAGGAAAGTGGTAGAAAGCCTGTAATAAAAGAGGGGGAATTTCTTCCTAACACCTACCAGTTAATGTTGGCTTACGAGTGTATGTGCTTTATGTGCTATCCTTTTTAAAGTAATTGTGGATTGTATAAAACACTAACCAGTTTTGAATACTATTAAGCTCTTGGCCTGAGTCTCTTGTGGCCATGAATTTTGCAAGGGAATTATGTATTTTATAGACAGCTACCTGTTAGCAAATTTAAATGTGTTCCTTTCAGTTTGATTGGTTGTCCCCTATTGTTCAATAGAACTGGTCAGAAAGGCTCAACTGACTTTGCCATGAGCCCAAAGTAAGAGGCAGTCTGTTGTTCCGTTGCCCCAGGAGCATCCTGGAAGGTAGATTGTAAGAGCCAATCTCCCTACTGGTTCTATTCCCTAACGACACACACACCCAAACAATTCTCCAGGGAGGGAGCAAACTGCACCTGGTTTATGCTACAACCTATTTTCCCTGGCATGACTGGTTCTTACTCTTCCCTCCAGCCCACCTATATGGACACAGAGGTTATGTGGAGTCTGTTTCCTCTCCCACATTGCTACTTCTGATGGAGGTAGCTAGCAAAGGTATGTAAGGGGACGTCATGCTAGCTGGCCCACAACTTGGCCCAAGATAGACAAACACAGGGAGACTGCTATTTTAATTTGAAAAATGTTTTGATGTAAATTTCCCAGATTTAGGGATTGAGGAATGATGGCCTTGGTATGTTATTGCAATTTGTAAAGTATGTATGTTTCTGCACAAAGTGCATGCCCGTTAAGAAGGTGAGAGTCAGTGCACTAAAGAGAAATGCATTGTGTTCTTGTGGGCACTGTTGAGATGAACCTCTGCTATGAATGTCTCTGAGTACAGGGAATTGCAATGGGACTGAGTTAAGTAACAGCTGACTCTCAAAACAAAGGCTTCAGTATATTCTAAGAATATAGATGGACAAATGCCTGATCCAGGAACCATAATCACCCTGCACAAGTAGAGGGTATTATTCCCTTCAAAGCCATGTAAAACCTAAAAGCCCTCCACCATACTGATAAAAGGATTCATCTGCTCTTTAGAGTATCTGCTGTGCTGTATGGTTTTTCTAAGACACCAATCACCTATAGCATCTAAACACAGTTAATCCAGAATCTTTATGCCACTTGATGGTCTCCGTGGTATGGTGTATGAAGGTAAAGGTATTGCCAGATCCTCCAAATGGATTAATTCTACAGCTAGAGTACATTCTTTTCAAATCTGGCACTATGTACATCAGTACATTTCTCAGTTTCCCCACTATCCCCTACAGAGGCATCAGAACATACATATATAAGGTTTTGGTACTTAAAATTTCATGTCAGATTGCAAGAAATAGCATATTTGGAAGTTAATGATTACGTTTTTGATGTTGTGTTGCCCACACCTTTCATTTTCTTCTCTCCCAAGATATCCATCCATTAACACAGATTCCACTCCCAAAAAGTGTTTGCTCATGTCACTCACAATCCCAAATATTGTCTGTTCATTACACTTGTTTAACAAACTTGAAGTGTACCATCCACCTTTTCTCAAATACTGGGGTGTCCAGTAGTGAACCTAACTGTGCTGCTTTAATTACTAGCATTTTGATGTACTATATATACACTCTATTATATGAATTATGTCTATTAATTTAGCATGTCTTTCTGCATGCATAACCAATATTTCAACAGCCAGTGGATAATGGCTTAGCAATAAATGTTCATCTCTCTCATTTCCATTGCAACTTTCATTTAGAAGGCTCTCAGAGGGCTTATATATTACTACAGAAACACATATAGCTGCACAAGCTCTACTTCACCCATCACTGAACCACAGCTTCTTCTAGGATGGGTTGGGGCATCTATTTAGCAGCACACAGCAACACTACTCACCTTATAAGGGCAAGAAGAATAGTGCATTCAATTTAAATAACAAAGGGGAATTTAGCTAGGCAGAATTATCAAAAGAAAAATATGGGCAGGACAGTGATAACTACAACATTACTGTTAAAGAAATGTGTAGGGTCTTTAAGGATGTGAAGTAGCAAGGACCTAAGTTTCCTATGAAAGGAGGCACCTACATTTACACCGAGATGGTGCTCTGGTTCAATTTGTACTCAGAGGAAAGAGTGCCATTTACTGAGTCATCAACATTGCTGCCTGCAACAAGTTAGGGCATGCCTACATGGTGAGTTAGCGTATGGCAAGGCAGGGTGTGAATGAACAGCACACCAGCTTGCTGTGCACTGACTCTCCCTCTGGACCCTGCTACAGCACAGTGAAAGATCTGTAGCACACTTTCGCCTACCACTGTTTGACACGTGAGTACGTTAGAGGTTTGTTATTGAAGTGGATGGGTGAGATTCTGTGGCCTGCATTGTGCAGGAGGTCAGACTAGATGATCATAATGGTCCCTTCTGACCTTAAAGTCTATGAGTCTATGAGATTCTTAATGGTCAAATCACATTCATTCCAAGTATTTTTCTATTTTTGTCCTTGGCTCACTTTTTCAGCAGCATCCACATATTAACAGGAATTTATGTGTAGAATTTCCATAGCATATCAAATATAGAAGTCTTGCACTGTGCTTCTATACAGGCTGAAAAAAGTCTGATCTTTTGTTTTCAGTGATATGACCCAAGTTTATAGAAATAGGTAACATTATAGGGATAAAGATATTTGTACATGGTGATATGGACATACATACTTTAGCATAGTGTGTACATATATAGGAGAAACAATTAGTTTATTAAACATCTAGATACATTTCCTAGATATGAAATGCTTTCTCTCCTATGTCAACTGTCACCCACTACAACCAAAATAGAAGGGTATGTATCCAGGAGGTCAGATTTTCAATTGCTCGGCACCCACAATTTAGGCCAGATTTAAAAAAATGCTTAGTAGTGAATATACTACTGGGCTATTTTGAAAATCTGACTCTGACAGTAGGTGCTGAGCCCTTCAGAAAATACTGGCTTTATTGTCCAGGGATCTCCAACCCTGAACAGCTTGAGCAAAGCACAAAGATGAAGTAGGCAGAGATATTAACCAAAGGTTTATTTGATCAATTACTATTGATTGTTGAAGATTTATCTGAACAATTATCTTGTCTTAAACAATAAATAGGTCAATAACAGCACACATTACCACATCAATTAAACACTGAGTAAGTAAGTACAGGGAGACTTTGAAGTTGTTAAAGAATCTGCTAAGGAAATTCCTGAAGGGAATGAGCCACTTACCTTAAAGAGGAACACTAACAGAAACAATCTTGTTTGTAAAATTCTCAATACCTGCTAGATTTGTAATAGATTACAGAGGAAAATGCTGTCAAACTACATATTCTGGCTGAGAGCCCATCTGTTTTGCAGACCCTCCTTTCATTAACTCAGGTGAACATCTTCTGTGAACATCACAGAAAGGGGTCACCTATCTCTGTGATGTGAATAGCCCATTCCCAGAACAGAAACACCAGGCCAGATCCTCAGTTGGTGTAAAGCAATGTAGTGCTACTGAAGTCACTGTAGTTAAAGATTTACACCATCTGAGGAACTGCCCCCTAGAATACAATGCTCTTTTTTTCAATAATTTCACTAAATCTTGATTTATTCTCATGCGAATGCTTTTGATGAAGACTATACTGAACCCAAGTTCTCAATTTTCTTTCTCCTATCATCAGGGAATGAATTCCAAAAGAGTTTCCAGCACACCTAAGGGCATCTCTCTTGAAGTTGAACCTATCAATTGAGAAGTAAGTTTATTCTATTCTTAGGACTTAAACCTACTATAGAGATCTTTTGTGGCAGCAGTATGTATCAGTCACCAGAACAAAAAAGATCACTGTCATCTTCACAATCTAAGCAATGAAAGAACTACAAAGCATCCCTATCTCAAGTAGCAGACAAAGATGGGAATATCATGCACATTATACTCTCAGACTGCTGAAGAACACTCATTCCTAACCTTTAACATCTAAACCTATTTAATATTTTTCCTTCCAAGAACTATACCACTTGATATATTCGGAAATCATTTTACACTGCTCAAATGAAACTTGGTGCAGATTTTCTGTCTTTTCCCAAGATGTCTGAACTTTACAAAAAAATTATAACATTAAACCCTGCCGTGCTCTCCAGGCATTGGCTCAATTATTGCAATGAGTTTGCAGATTAGAAAATGGCACCTTGTATTTACACTATGCCTTCTCCTGTTAGACACTTCTCTAATCTTATATTGATTAAGGAAATGCAAATATCAGAGGATGTCCTGTCAATAACACTCAATATATCACCTTCTTGCACCGTACTGATAAACTAATACTGAAAGTCATTTGGAACATTCATGAATACTGTATATAAGTGAATGAAGTGCCAGATTTGCAGTCCTAGAGACTGAAGTCTTTTCCTTATCACAGATGACTGTTTGTACAGCACAGGGGCAAGCAGCTGAATACTCCCAACACAGTTATACCAATGTCTGTGAAACGATTGTTCTGTTTCTATGACCAATAAGTTTTTGGCCTGTCAGTTGGGACTTCCAACAAGATTGCCAAATGTAGTGGTTGTCTTATTGGGGACACCTGTTCACAGAGAACTGAATGGAGCTCACCAACTCATTTCAGACAGGCTAAATGACCACTAGATATTAAGAATTTCCAATCATTATAATCTGAATAAGATCTGAATCGATGACCTAGAAAGAGCCTCCTTCCCACTGTTGTTCCTCTGTGCTATCCAGTTCCCCAACACATCCACATATTGTAACAGTCAGGGTTTGTCTAGTGATATTAAAGTAAACATGTTAAGGAAAATTATTTTATTCTATGCAACAAGATTTAAAGTACCTAAAATCTCTAATCTTTAACAGAAGCACAATTAGCCAGGCTGGCTATAAAGAACCTCTGGGGTCAAAGCATTTAGTTAAAGATCCAGGTTGTAATAATTCTTCTCTCCCTGTTCACTCTCCCTGCCATTTACTTTTTTTTTTGTTAGACATCTTGGATTTTTGGAAATTAACTTATTTAAAATAAAAAAAGATTTATTTGCCCTTATTTCCCATCATAAACACATTTTCTTGACAGGCAGTTATTTATATTTGATTAACAAAAACATACCTCAAATTGTTCTAAAATTACAGAGTTTAATATTTACCTTCCATCTTGCAATTAGCGGTCACAAAAGTTTGTGAATATATCTCCCATAAATTGAATGTTAGACTTAATCAATGTAAAGATTAAAGTTATTTAAGGGGGTACTCTAAGTCTCAGATAAATTAAAGGGAGCCTTTCTATTGAGTTGGAATGAATCAGACAAGGCCTGGGCCTGATTTTAATGTACACTTTCATTGAGTTAATTCCATGTAAAATGGTTATAAATTATATCTGAAAAGAACACCGCCATCAGAAAATATTTTCTGGTATTCCATTGGCTCTCCCTTTAACTCAAGTACTTTAAAAATGCATTGCTGAAATGTAGAGGGAGCTGATATTCCTGAAAGTATATTCTACATTTTATCTTATTTAATCAGACTTGTACTGAATTCCTACTACTTTAAACAGAATTATACTATATGTTTACAATGGACTGTCACCCTAGCTCCAAAAAGACCTAGCATGTCTAGGCTATGTCTAGCTTTCTTCCTAGTCTAATCAGTTTCTTAAAACAAAACATATTATTAAACACCACTTAGTACCAACTGTAGATGGGGATTCACACCTTTAAAAAATGTGTTAGCTGGTCATGGTCAACCTTAGGCTTTTCCATAATTAACTATGTTTACACTAGGAACTAAGTGATGTTTTAAAACGTGTCATGTAACACACTATGTATAGAGATGTTAAACGCCCCCCATTTTCCTAGATCTGATAGCAGGATCTGGGCTTGAACATGTCTTAAAAAATCCTTCAGTGTCTTCAAAAGCATCTGTACAGAAGGTGAAAAAAATCTACAGAACTCCACAGAATTGGCCCCATGTCTGGAAGAATATGAAAAGTGGGAGGCATTAATCTAAAACTCATTTTATTTGAGCTAATATCCATATTTTGATCATTATGGATTATGATTCTCTACTATGTATACTTTATAGAGCCAAAAGTGCTTGAAAAAGCTTTGCTTGGTAAGCAAATATGCAATTAAGTAAGGGAGAACTTAGGTGGCTTGTTACAATTACAGCTTGTTATATACACTTGCTTTTATTGAACAAATTAATCTCTAAAGTACTGTGTATTTTAATGGTATTTATAATAACTAAAATGGGGATAGAAAGTGCAAAATAAAACCTAATTTTCACCCTGTCCTGAAAAAGTTGTCTGCCCTGTTTTTAAAGGTAGTTATTATCCCTTTTGTTATCTTCAGTATCTTCTTTTCCCAATGTTAAAATCCAGTAAACATTAAAAGTGAACATGCTACTGACAAATCCACGTCTCTGTTCCAGGCCCCTCCTCACTTCATCCAGACAAAAATGTGTTTTGTATTTTTTTTTGACATCTCATGAATTTCCAGCCAACAGATGAAACTTAGTTTACTTGGCCAAAATAGAACTCTTGAGAAATGAGGCAGTGGCATGATACCTCTCTACAGAAGCTTTAATATTAAAAAGCAGCTAAAGAAGGGACATGAGATTCTGTTTAGCAATCCCGTAACAAGGTTGTTTTACAGGGGCACCAGGATGCAAGAGAAGACTCAAGGTATAGCACAAAATACTCCACTGTAGATTAACTTCAAAAATAATGTTCAGGCCCAGGTCTTTGAGACACAGAAGACATACTGTGTAAGTCTACACTGTAGTCTAAACCCGTGGTTAACAGAATTCAAGTTAGCACACCCTTGGTTTGTTAACCTAAGGCTTGAGTCTCTACAGTTATTTGTAACCCCAGGTTAGGAATGGCTGAACCCTGGGTCTCAACCTGGGGCTCCAGCATTTACACTGCATTAGGCAGGCCCAAGTCCAACTACACATAGCTCAGACTTTCTAGCACTCTCCCAAAAGTGGCCTCTCTAGCCCTTTGTTTGTGGTGCAGTGTGGGAAAAACACAACTACCCACCAAACTTGGCTGTCCAGTAAACAAAGAAAGTCAGCCCGTGGGATTGTGGGATACTCTTGGCAGAATCCCAGAGCAAAAGTTGAGCAGGCCTGTGTCTACATTGCAGAGCAATAGGACTTGAACCTTGGGTCCCAGCTTGACTCAGGCTTGGACTCTCCACCCTTGTGGGTCTGGGGACCCTGGGTCTGAGCCCTGGTTTAATGCAATGTGTGTGTAGATTGAAGGGGGTTAGGCTTGAGCCTGAGTTCAAACCTGTGGCTTAAATTGCAGGGTAGACATAGCCTGGTCACTCATATAGGCACCCAAACATTAAGGAGAGCATCTTATGTTCTTTTGTGCAAATCCAGAATTTTTTCATGCAGCTGGCCAGTTACGCATCTAGAGTAACTGGTAATTACCTAATGTTCATGCACAGTTGTGGTAACAATGCCTGAAAATTGGGATTCCACTGCTGCATAAAGCTTTTGTGACAAAGTTCCTCCTCTATCTTGGTGGGTCCTGCACTTATTCGCAGATTTGCTCACCTCAATGATCTTCCCCACAGTCTGGGTCAACTCCTCCTGTGTCAGATCAGGAGTTGGGAAGTTTGGGGGGAACCCAGGCCCACTCTCTACTCTGGGTTCCAGCCCAGGGCCCTGTGGATCGCAGCTGTCTATAGTGCCTCCTGTAACAGCTGCATGACAGCTACAACTCCCTGGGCTACTTCCCCATGGCCTCCTCCAAACATCTTCTTTATCCTCACCACAGGACCTTCCTCCTGGTGTCTGATAACGCTTAGTCCTCCAGCAGCACATCCTCTCACTCTCAGCTCCTTGCACCTCTTGCTCCCAGCTCCTCACACGCACTTCCTCTCTTCTGGCTCCCCCCCCCCCACCTGACTGGAGTGAGCTCCTTTTTAAACCCAGGTGCCCTGATTAGCCTGCCTTGATTGGCTGCAGGTGATCTAATCAGCCTGTCTGCCTTAATTGGTTCTAACAGGTTCCTGATTACTCTAGTGCAGCCCCTGCTCTGGTCACTCAGGGAACAGAAAACTACTCATCCCGTGACCAGTATATTTGCCCTCTACCAGACTCCTGTACCCCACTGGCCTGAGTCTGTCACATTTTACATAGATACTGTGCACTTCATACATTGTAGAGCTGAGTGAAACCAGAATTACTGTCCTACAAAAACCTCTAATAGTTTTGAAGTTCATAATTTGAGATGAAAATTCAAAATAGTGAAATTTCTTGTGGAACAAGAAGTTCAGAAAAATAGATTTGGAAACAGCAAAATAGTTTGATATGTTCAAACAAAATGCTTCAACATTCTCAAAGCAAGGTTGTTGAATCAAATAAAAATGTTTCACTTTGAGGCAATTTAATATGAGACTGTATTTGCTTACGGGTACCACAGTGCCTCATGAGAGGTACTTCTCATGCCCTCAATGGGCCAGACTCTGCGGCTGGACTGCATCTCCCTGCAGTCATGTGACTCCCATGATGCACCACCTGGCTTCATCAGAGGGCTCCCTCACCAAGGCATGGGTGCATCATGGAAGATATAGACCTGCCAGGGAGCCTAACACACATGGAAGAATAAGGGCATCAGAGACCAGAAGTACCACCCTCACGAGGCACCACAGGACCCTTAAGTAGATACAGTTTAATGTTGAACTGGCTCTAAACAAAACATTTATTCAGGTAGTTCAACCAGAATGCATCAGGGAGGGGATGTCAAAAAAATTCCGCAAAATAAAAAGTTTTCCGCAATGGCATTTTCTGTCAATCATTTCTACTAATATTCTCAACCAGCTCTAATGCTCTGAAAATTAGCCCCTACCATAAATGTTGCTGTGAACTGACTGATATAATTGGCCACAAAGGGGTGTGTGTGTGTGCAGAATTTTCAGTGTGACTAGTGATTTTTAATTGCTTAACCTAAGGCATCTTAAAAGGGCCTGAATTCAGAAAGTGTTGAGAATTTGCCCTTTGAATATCAGGGCTCTTTACACTGTCAAATTGTGTAGCCAAAATTACTAGTCATTCTTGAAGATACTAGACAGATTTTTTTAAAGGATATTAAACTAAATATCTTGTATTAAAACATCATTGTATCCTGCTGATACAAAAACCCATACTTTCAAGAATAAGAAATTACAAAAAAAAGAAATCTATTCTCTCTTCAACCCCACACCCATCTTATGAGATGTTAACCTCATGCTGGAAATCACTAAACGTTTCTGAACAAATTTGGTTTCTCTCACATGAACTACTTTGAAGTGTAATTCATGATGTAATGATGATACCTTGCCTGCCTGAGGTGTAGTAAGGTTTATTTTATTAGTTTCACAGGTACTATCAGAAATAATGTAAAAAATAACTTAATTGTGTTAGCTTTTATTTTACTCTTTCACCTGAATAAAATCAGGCTTATTTGAAATAACCAGAAGAGATTTTTCAGAAAAGCTAAATTCTATGTTATCAACCAGTCTTCAGCATAAGCTTGTATATGTCTGGAGAGAACTCTTTAGAAGCATAGCTGAGGGAATAAGGTTCATTGGATGTGACTGAATTCCCAGTAGGGACGACATTAACCCGCAGACATAAGTAGAATTTGAAGCTCAGTAACAACATTCTAAGAAGGGTAAACAAAGAATCTGTCTTAAAGTCCCAAAGAATATGCGTCCTTCACAGAGACAAGTCTTCATAGATGCCTTGTTTCACCTTTGTTAATCAAATGCAAAGGATCAATGTTAGACAAGCAGGTAACTGATCTTTACTGGATGCAAACTGATGCCTTCGAGGTCTGTGCTGCAGTTGCCACTGTAGCAGATCCATTAAGGCTTATTCTCAGATTCCCTTTATTGGCATTTAGTTTATTGCTGCTATCTGGTGTGCTACCAATTAAGGCAACCATTAACATTCTGTGTTGGTTTTGAAGGACCTTTGGATATTTTTGTACCTTGCACATTTTATACATCTGGACAACACTAACTGCAAATAGTATTGGCACAGATGGCGCATTCACATTTTTCTATGTTTATTCGTCTCTTTTTTTTAGGATTAGGATCACAATTAATGCAAATTGTGTATATGTTAACATTGTAGTACATGTTGAGCTTGGAAGAGTCTCATTGATTTAATGCGCATTGGACCAGGACCACAGTGAAGGAATGCATACTGTTAGTGGCTGAAATGACAATCTGCAGAGTAAAAACAGGTCCTGATTCTGCGATGAGCTTTGATAAATCTCTGCCCGGGTGCAGCAGTCTGCCTACCAGGAGCAATTTGCTGAGTTGAGACCTTCGTAAAGACATCAGGATTTGGTCCCTACTTAAGACTGTTATTAATTCCACTTTAAGCCTTGTTTGGGGGAGAGATGCGGGGTTAACTTCAAATATTTCACATTTTGTTGTACTAAAGCCAAGTGACACTGTAGTACAGGCAGGCTACTAGAACAAAGTACCAATAAACTGTACAATGTGTAGATATGAAGGATTTATTAAATCCTACATCCTGTGAAGGCTAGTATTTGCCCTTTCAGCTTCTACACATAATACATGAAGTATGATACTGGGAATTCATCAGTCCAGGTCTGAATTTTCTTCCTGAGAACTTTAGGATTCCCAGATATATGCAGGAAAAAAGAATATGCTACAAATACTGGCAAAATCCATGATAGGTTGTGAATTAACTGTCAGCACAGAATGAAACTTCTGTGCTGGTTCCAAGGATTTGTTTACTGGCTAGTGCTTCTGAAGGAGACTTAACTTCTAACAACACACTTCTGCAGACTCTTCTCTGAGTACTCTTAATGGAAACCGTAAAGCCCAGACATGTTGTGATACTTCATTCATTAAAGGGTTTCAAAAGTGTGCCACCAGTGAACAATGAGCTTATAGCCTAAGAAATAAAAAAATAAAATACAAAAAAGCCCTGGAATGTTTGGCTAGATATAATAGAATAAAATACTCTTCTCTTTATTGTACTCCCCCTGGCTCTGATCTCAAACTTAGGGGAGATCTACATTTAAAGAGAGAGCTATGCCACTGTAGCGCATCAGTGAAGATCTACAAGGAAAGGTTCTCTTGTCGGCGTAGTTAATTTACCTTTGCGAGAGGCGGTAGCTATGTCAATCGGAGAAGCCCTCCCATCGACATAGTGCTGTCTACCCTGGGGATAAGCTTGGTATAACTACGTCACTCAGGGATGTGGTTTTTCAAACCCCTGAGCATCGTAGTTATAGCGATGCAAGTTTATAGTGTAGATCTGGCCTTGGGCCTTTACCTTACATCTGAATAGAGCCCCACTCCTAATGGGCACAGAAGTCCAGCTGCAAGGGTGTGATTGCAGGACTGGGGCCTGTCTTTGCAAAATCAAACTCCTATTTAGACACAGCAGGAATCTCTTATGCCTCTGATCAGTTAAAGAAATTAACAATAATGATGAACTCATGCCTGGGGGAGAAGGGAAGTCTAGCCATTTGTTCATTAATAGAGTTACAAGTCCACGTTTCATTTGACCAGCACTGGAGGTGAGATTCTCACCCAGGCTCTGGCCCCTTGACACCAGCTAAATGGGCTGTGTTGACATAAAGGGGCTCTTAAAGTCCTGTATCTGGCCAAGGGACAATTCCCCCTAACACAGAAACTAAAGAAGACAGCCACAGGCTGCCCTCCAGTCCCCTCAGGCCAGCCCCCAGATTTAGGGAACATGTTTGACATGGGGCTACAGTACATAGCACTGAAGAAATTCTGGGCAGTGCTGCTGCCAGCAGACAGGTGGAGACACAGTGATAACATTTAGACAGATCTGAAGGCCCAGGGAATAGCCTAGAATCAGGAGGGTAAAAAAGTGGCCTTAACTCTGTTTCCTTGTGGGCTGTGAGTTCTGTGCTGTACCAATAGCAGAGAGTGCACATAGTCTTACCCTGGCTGTCTGGGATTTGTATGGGCATGGGTGACACCATACCAGTGATGTTAATAGGTTTAACAGTTTTTTTTTCTTTCATGTACTTAGATGCAGAGAAAGCTCGCATATCTTACCCATAAACATTTGTTAGTAATTACAATAACTATCCCTTTCCTTAACTAGGACCCTATTTAGGAAAGTACCGAAGCACAAGCTTAAATTTAAAACAAATTAGTAACTTCAGTGGGACTTAATTTCAGCAGTTTAGCACCTTGCTAATTTTCAGTGTCAGTACCTGCTGCTCAATCCTGCCACAAACAAAGTGCATCTGTCCGTCCAGGTAGCTTGTTTCCCCATGAAAATTATTTTGTTTATATCAATAAATCATGCTTCTCTGGTTACCTCTAGGACATGCTGCTTGGAACATTTTTGGTATGTAAATAAGAATCAACCTGTTGCTAAGGAGGAAAAGGGGTCTTATAATCTGTACACAAGTATGATTTATACCATAATGTGAGAGCTGCATTTTGTTACAGGAAATAAATTACAATCCACTAATAAAACATACTAATCACTGAGAGCAAGAAAACCGCAATACGAAGGCATATGTTCTGACAGCTGTACAGGCTGCAGTGCAAAGTACATGAGAAGTAGGGGGAGAGGTTCACTGAAAATTGGCTTGCCATTTAATCCAAGGTCAGTTGAGAAATCAAATGGATAACAAGTTTAGTATTATGTTACTTTGCTCTGTGAAACCCTAATGGAAAGACTGCAGTGGTCTTAATCATGGTTACTATGAAGAATCTGGAGATTGATGAGGCTCTGAACTTTCTTGCAATGGTCTTTGAACTGGCTAACAAGATATTTGCCTGTTTTCCCAGTATGGGTATTTTAAGAACATATAGTAATGTACTTACAGTTTATGGTGGGCACATACATTCCATGATGCAGAAAGAGCCAAGAGAAATGAGGGGCTTGATTCTCCTCTTACAGCCATGCAAATCACAGGAAACTGTTGACCTCAGTGCACTTAAAACAATGTAAAACTTCTGTAAATGAGAAGAATAAAACCCAGGATGTCTGTCCTGAGAGTGTTTCATTTAAAAGAAGAACAGGTTATGTTTTACCAATTGGTACCTAACTGATTGGAAGGCTTACAAAACGTAGGGGGATCCCAGACAGATAAAAACTTGTGTAATCTGCCATTTATACGTGTGGGGTGGAGGGAACTCCTAGAATGGGATCTGTGAAAGAAGCTTTGATGTTAGGATCCCTTTATGAAACAAGGAACTTGGCAGTGATTTCTCAAAGAAAGGTATTAGTATGAAGTCCAACACATTAGCTAAAATCAAGTATCTGATACTATGGGTGTTTCATTAGACAACTGAATGTGATTTACAAAGATAGGTAGCCAACTCCCACCTATTCAAAGGGGCCTGTTTTGAGTCCCCACAATTACTAAAGGAAGTGTTTTTCCATAGTGATTTTTAGGGATGTCACATTTTCACAGAGAAATTGTTCTTTGTTGGAGCCTCAGAAGTAAAATCATCTTTCACTGACCATGAAATGGAAACTTCTTAAAAGTTTCACATGGCAGGAACGAATTGGAAACAAATTTTCACTCAGTAAAAAGAACAGGAGTACTTGTGGCACCTTAGAGACTAACAAATTTATTTGAGCATAAGCTTTCGTGGGCTACAGCCCACTTCTTCGGATGCATAGAATGGAACATATATTGAGGAGATATATATACACATACAGAGAGCATGAAAAGGTGGGAGTTGTCTTATCAACTCTGAGAGGCCAATTAAGTAAGAGAAAAAAACTTTTGAAGTGATGATCAAGATAGCCCAGTACAGACAGTTTGATAACAAGCGTGAGAATACTTACAAGTGTAGTGAAAAAACATTGTTAAACAACTACTTTCCAAAAGGAAAGATGTTTATGTGATGCATTGTTCATGAAAGGTTGACAAATTTCCCTGGAGGATGTGACAACTATGACAGAGTCATCAATTCAACTTAGGGGACCTGATTAACCGCTGCATTACTCCAGTTGTATCTGGTGTAACTTTCATAGAGTTACACTGGTATAAAACTGGGGTTGTAAGCAAGAGCCAAAGTACGTAGATGTCAGATGCATTCATAAGAAAGGATTGAATATCTTGTTTTTTAGCTAATCAAGACACAATAGAAAAGGTGAAGGCCATCCAACAATCAAGTTAATTATTTTCTACTGAAAATGAGAATGTGGTTGAAGTGAAAAGCATTACATCAGCATATAAGTTTTATCAAAATGGTTTTAAGTAGAGCTGGTCAGAATCTTTCCATCAGAGATTTTTTCAATGGAAAATGCAGTTTTCGATTTTGCCAACATTTTTCTATTTTCCACTGTGAAAACTGAAACAAATAATTTTGTTGCAAGTTGGTTTGACCCAAATTGAAATATTTTGGTTTGCTGAAGTGAAGTATTTCATTCGGAGTCAGTTCAACATTAAACTCCACCTACCTATACTGACCCATGGCAGCTGTAGTTCAGGTGCCTCCCTCTCTCCCTTATGGTTCAGGCTCCTGGCTAGGCTATGATGCACCACAGCTTCCTCTCTGATCAAGATACATGATGCATCATGGGAGTAACATGCCTGTGACTGCATTCTGGGAGATGTAGTCCAGCCAGGTACCATATAATACAATTTTTACTTGAAGGCTTCTCTGGCATTGTTTGAACTACACAACAGGAGACATTTTTTTTCTAAGCCAGAAGAAAAATTGTTCTGTTACTGAGGGATCCAAAATATTTGTCTGGGAAAGACAGGTACCTGTTAAAGAACTTTCTATTCCAGTACTATACTGAATTATGGCCTAATTCAGGCTTCAGAGGAATCTCAGTAGAGTAAGGATATGTCTACCTAAAAGTGCTACAGCTTTGCTATTGTCGAGATGTACTGTAAACACATGCTACAGTGATGGAATGTTTTTTTCTGTTGCTGTAGTAAATCCACCCACCTGAGAGGCAGTAGCAGCAGGCAGTAGTATGGGTATATGTATAGTACGGGTCTTAGTTCAGTGTAATTATGTCTCTCAGGGGTGTGAATTTTTCACATCCCTGAATGATATAGCTAAATTGACCTAAATTTTAGGTGTAGATCAGACCTAAGTGAGAGCAGCTCCAAGCCCACAGTAGGTGAATTACAAAGCCTGCTTAGGCTAAACCTCCATTATCCTTTTCCCTAAGTCAACATGTTCTATGTTGCTGCATCAACTGTCTTTTGTATGGTGTGTGTATGAGCCAGTTAAAATAAATCTGACACCTGTATGTACATGGAAGAACATCTGCATAAGCCTTTCTTGAGTTATCCAATCCCAGTCTTCCAGGACCCCAATCTTTTCTGTAATCTTTGTATGCTTTACCAGTCATGTGAAGAATGCAGGGCCAGTGCAACCATTTAGGCGACCTAGGCGGTCACCTAGGGCACTGGGATTTGGAGGGCGCCATTTTCTTCAGCAGCGACCGCAGCGGCCAAATCTTCGGCCACCCCGGTCGCCGCTGGCATTTAGGCGGAGGGAGCTGGGGCACGGGGAGGGCTGCCTGCAGCAAGTAAGAGGGGGGCGGCATGCAGGGGAACTCCCCACCCCAGCTCACCTCTGCCCTGCCTCCTCCCCGAGGAGGCCATGGCTGCTTCACTTCTCCCGCCTCCCAGGCTTGCGGCGCCTAAGGTGCTCGTGCTCGTGCTCGTGCGTGGAGCAGGGGTGAGCTGGGGTGGGAGGGGTGCCTCAGGGCAAAGGGGGGGAGCTGCTGCAGGGGCAGGAGTGAGTGCTTCAGGGCAGGGGTGTCGGGGGGGGCGCAAGGTGGAAGTTTCGCCTAGGATGCGAAACATCCTTGCACCGGCCCTGGAAGAATGCATTCTCTCTCCTTCCTAGCTGCCAATTCTTGCCCTGCAATGAGCTGCAGATTGAACTAGCGTCACCTGTGCTTCTATGTTGCCTGGCCTTGGGCAGTGCTCTCTTGCTTAAGGAAAAATGGTAAAGGATACAGACTAGAAATTATGAAAAATGGTGCGCAGGAACTCTAGAAAAATACTCAATTACTGTGTTGCTCTGCACATCTGTCTAGGAAATTAAAGACTTAGATATCTGCTATAAAATCCAATCATTTCAGGAATATAGAGCAGTAGAAATGGGTGAATAAAAAAATATTACTTGATATTGCCTCTGTTTGCAAACTGACTGCAAGCAGCTGCAATATGCTTGAATTAATTTGTTCAAAATTATTCATCAAATAATTAATGACAAATAAGTGGCCAGATTATCAGTTGGTTTAAATTGCTGTAGCTCCACTGACTCTTGATTTATGGTGGCTGAAAGTATAGCCTCTGAGCTGTAGCTCATTTGTAAGCTGTTTATGTGTATTCAATATCTTAAATTCAAGCTTGATTTGATACATAGGCCACATAGTATGTATCTGTTCCCTAACTGGATGAGTAGCTCTTAGAATAAGGCTTATGGTGTGAAAATTTTAAACACACACGCGTGTGTGTAAGTGAGATCAAGGCTGTTACAATACCCTTTTCTCTGGCCATTCTTGTTCCTGGCTAGATTGCTAAGGATATTTTTTCACTCTGCCTGTGACTACAACTGCTAGAGAAGGTCCACTCTGACCTTAAGTAACTGACGTATCCATCAAACAACTGACACATTAAAATAGCGTAGGACTATTTGAATGAGCTAGCTGACATTTATTTGAGAGCTGATCCAAGCCTATGACAAACTGACAGAAAATACAGCTGACCATTTGACAAGACAGCCAGAATCTATGGTCATAGTTGGTGTAAATACCATTACAAAATGTAATTAGTATTAGATACATATTCAGCTAACTTGTATAACATTCATTTGCATAATTGATCACACTGGCCCCATCCAAACGCCTGTCTAATTGCAAAAATTGCTTCCAACTCCCATGTGTGGTGTAGGGGTGGCATAGGGATGGGTAATTAGTGCTCTTGGAGACATTGTGCCTGAGTCAGCTGCTTCTTTCAAATGTATTTTCTCATACGAAGGGTCCCTGACATTTGCCATTCCTATTACTGTCCTATAGTAGTAGTTTGTTGGAAGCAATATTGTCTGTCACTCACTGACACAATAGTACTCCTGGAAAGAGCAAATCCAAGAAGAAAGGTGAAGTATGCAAGAGAGGACACTGTCCATGCGGAGGAGCATGGATGTCTGCTGATGTCCATGTCAGGTGTCTGATATCACTGTAGATAAAAGGCTGCAGTGTTAACCACTAGTTAATTAGCTCATTGGATAATA
This sequence comes from Mauremys mutica, assembly GCF_020497125.1. Classification (NCBI taxonomy): domain Eukaryota; kingdom Metazoa; phylum Chordata; order Testudines; family Geoemydidae; genus Mauremys; species Mauremys mutica. The sequence continues at coordinate 174,107,757 of NC_059072.1, forward strand.
ATTAGATAATAGTCTTTTCACCCTACCTCACAAGGTAACAGATAGCTGAGTGGAGCATGAATACTTGATGTTTTCTGTAATGTACAATGATGTAATGTTGCTGGATAGGAAACTCTTATTCTGGATGCAGTAATGTGAACTATTAAAAAGTCTAGTTTCAAAGCTAAGGGTAAGGAAACAGTGGAAAGAAATTCCACTCCCAGCATGATATTTGGAAGTTAATGCACATGTGAATAGCAATGTCACCATGCAATGGCTATCAATATGCTTACATTTCTCTCTGCAGGCTGTAGTTTCTGATTACTATGCAAAAAAGAAACTTCAGAGTGTATGCAATTAAAGGTGCTGCAGTCAGAGATGTTCTAGAGAAAAAAAGTTCTACTAGAAAGTAGTAATCTTTTAACAAAACATGTTAAGGAAAAAGAGGCTTTTCTGAACAAAGGTCAATCCATAGTTTGCATTTATATAGTGTTTTTCTTTCTAAAGGATTCCCAAAGGCTTTTCAAACATCAGTGGAGTATTTGTGACTTAATCATGACTTGTGGCTCTAGTCATCATGACCCAGTGAGCTGTAATCTTTCACCTCATCGCTTCTTGCACCACTGAATCCTAGTTTTCATCCGTGGAAATCTGGGCCACTTCTTAGATGCAGAACAGTGCTGAGCTTAATGAGAATGAGTTCTCTGGTCAGAATTCTGTTTAAAACTATCTAATAGTAACAGATTTCTTAGAAAATAATCAATAGTTAGTCACACACACTCCAGATTAGAGTGGAAGGATGTCTGAGAAAATAGCCAGATGTGTGCTTTAGATCCAGGTCACAGTCAGAAGTGCCAGAACTCTATGGGCTAATCATACAACCCACATTTATTAACATGAAAAATAAGTGTCACTTTAACAAAAGTAGAACACACTCTTCGACACGTGCTACCATTGAATGTAACTTTATTTTAAAGGATTAATGCATCCATGTAACACTAGTCAATTGCAAGCAAACACTCTGCTGCGTGGAAGGCTAAAGATCACCATGTGTGTAAGCAACAGACAGGTGATCTTAACACAAAGATAAAGTACCTGATGGTAAAGTAAGAGCAGTGGTAAGAAGAAAGGAAGACAGAGGGAAATTGGAAAAAAAGTGGATAAATAGTAGTACATTGGTACAGGGGTGGAGAAGAGGGTATGTGACATATATATGTAATTGTGATATCAAAGGGCCAGATGACATGTTTTGCAAGGTGGAGGGGAAGTGAGAGAATTCATCTAAGGTCTTTCTTGAGGGGAGTAATCTTCTCCTGGGAGTGTTGGGAATCTCCTGTTTTCTTTCACTTAGTGTAAAACAGCATAGCTTCACTGACGACAATGGAAGTACACTGATTTACACGAGCTGAGGATCTGGTCCAGAGTATCTTGGTCTTTCCTGGGATGTAGGAGACTTCTTTTTAAAGGGTCATTATTATTAAGGCTTCTTCTATAAGATAGTCTGGAATTAAGGTAATCATCATCTAGACTTAGTAGGCATAAATTGGCCAAAGGATATAATGTGAAAATCTAAGGAAGGTAGAAGGCGGAGGGGACTGGTAATGGGTGACTGTTTACCCTGTAGTTCACTCATCTGAAGCATATCTAGCAGCTCATGCGACATTAGTTAGTGAGTTCAGTTGTGCACCCAGGTGCAGGAGTGCACACTATAAAATCCTTCATCACTACTGCATAACTGGCCTCCTCGGTGGAAACTTTAAACTGAGATTGGCTGAATAAGCGTGGAGACTGAACTCTATCTGATCTATATTATGACCTATTGACTTAAAGCATGATGATTAAACTGAACTATTATTACAGTGAACAGTTATCATGTTCCTTGACAAAACAAGTGAACAGATCTTATAATTTCTCTGTCTGTCTGTCTGTCTCTCTCTCTCTCTCACACACACACACACACACACACACCCCTATGTTAAAAAGAACATTCCTAAGTTTGCAAAGTCAAGCACTCAGATGTTAGGAAATGCCAGAATTAAGTTTGCCTGTACAACCTTAATTCAGCCCTCTTGTCTATATGCATTATGATACAATCTTTAATTAGGTGATCACATACTATTTTTCCAACAGGACCCTTTCTCATTCCTGCTCTGGGAATGAATCAGGGTTGTGTAGTGAAGGAGGTTTGTCTATAGGACCACAGCTTCATTTGTTGCAGAAGCTGAAATGTATGTAGTGTATAAAGGTGTGCTCGATTAGGTCTTGCTCTGTACCTCCCTGTCTTCACTCCACCATCCAAAATTCCCAGGGATGGCTGCCATGATACTCCAATGCAAAATTTTGAATCTGCCAAATTTTGAAGCCCTGGTAGTCAGAGCTAGAAGTAGCTTCACAAGCTGAAGAAAGAATTTGGGCCCTCAAAATGTACAAATGTCAAACTAAGTGAAACAAGTTAGTGATTTCCAGCCCCCAGTGATTTCATTCAGCCCTGCTAGTAGGAAACCTAGTTCCCCTTTTTACAGGCCATTGAGAATTGACAGTACTGATGAGTCACGTTCAGCTAATGTGGGAAAGGAAAACCTCAACTCTTTAAGGAGCTGTATTTCCTTTAGAGCTAGTTTGGGAAATTTTCCATCTGTGCTTTTGGACAGGAACTGTGGTATGTGCAAAATGGGAACTTTCTGCAGGATTTTTCCCCAATTATTTTCCATTGAGAAAATCTAAAGAGAAAACATAATATATGTATCTGCCTGAGCCACAAGTGTGCCTTCCTGGGAATTTCATGGACATGGTGTATCACAGGATATGCAGTCTGGCCAGGGAGCCTACCTCATAGGGACGAATTCAGGCAGGACAAAGTACAATGCTCATCAAGGCTAAAATGGATTCAGATTAATGTCAAATCATCTTGTTGTTTTGATCAAAAATATCAGAGTTACACCTTTCGACGCTTACCATCAATTTTTTGGAGGGGAATGTTTTGTTCCCCAAAATATTGATATTTTTGACTCCTTTTGAGACAAACAAATATCAAAATGCCCTGTAGGTCAAAATCAATATTCTGATCAGCTTTAATTTCCTTATTACTACGGTCATGGTCTAATACTATGTTCTACGATAGTGCTGGTGCATTGGTTTTTTAGGGGATTTCTCTTGAGTACTGTAGAATGATTGTTGTTGGGCTCTGAGTTTTTCATGTTGTTGACCAATACTGAAGTGACAAAGATACATTCATGATCTCCTCTGTCTTTTCGGGCTTATCTACACTACAGAGACCATGCCGTCAAAGCCCTCTAGTGGAGAAGCAGTGGGGTAGTTCGGCTGGCACAGCTACACCATCTCCCCAAATTACATTAGCTATGCTAACAAAAGTTATTTTCTGTCAGTATAGTTTCATCTAAACCAGAGCTTTGCTAGCGTAGCTGTGTCATCTAGAGGGTGTGATTTTTTTTCACACTCCTATCCAATATAGCTACTTTGTAGCATAGACCAAGCCTTAGAGAACTCACCAAATGGCACCTCTGCCCCACCAATACATACCATTAAGTAAAGGTCCACACAAATAAGAACAGACTGACATCAGAGCTATTGTTGCAATATATGCGCTCCCTGAGTAGTTGCTATGACAACAGTGGAAATAATGATAATAATCTTGCATTTACATAAATGCTTTCATCCCAAAATAATTCAGTGTTTTTCAAACTTGGCAAAATATAACAACTATAGACAGAAATCATTTTATCCAATACATTAATGCTGTCACCCATATTGACGAAGAGAGCTCTGAGTTTATTTGAGGACAGATAAAAAGTTTCACCAATATCTGTAGGGGAAATGATTTACTCAGGTTATAGATCAAACCTCTAGTTTCAATTTTTAACCCAAGGAAAGGAGTACCAAGCAATGGCTGCAGCAGAGTTTCAGAAATTGATTAAATTATTGGATGCGCACTCTTACATTACTGTATTCAAAATACCCATCGATATGTGAATGAGCACATGGAGGTGATAGAAAAGGCTTCTGAAGCAGAACCAGAGACAGTCAATATGTTCTAGATGGCACAAACTGAACCATTGCCTGTGGCAAATGCCATAGTAACAGAGCAAAACAAAGAATAAGCCAGTGCTACTGAAGTGTCTGACGTGATGACTGGATGGACATAAGCACACAAGCAACTATTTCCACCTTTCTTTCCTCAGAGAGAACAATTAAGTATATAGCAGGGTGGCACAATCTAACCATTCTCTGTGGCTTTAAATGGTTTGAGAATTTGTTAGATTCAGTCACTGACTCAAGTTTTCCCCCCAGCATGAGTGTAAAAGCCCTCTGAAATGCTATCTAATGGAGGGATTGACCGCTCTGTATTTATGTCCTAGCGAAATCTCTTCCTTTATCCTCCGGAATATACCTTATAAAAGAGTTTTCATCTGTATACCATTACCCACCAGGCAAGATACTGTGATCCACCTTGTTTTTCTCTGAGATGCATTTTCATATACTTTCTAAAAAGTGCATCAGAGTTATGCTTAAAATGCCACTCCCCATAAATACACGATATTTTGATACCCTTTTTTTCCAGCACCTTATTCAACTGCATGTGCCATCAGATGCCTGTCAAATGTGCCTCATCACAATGCTTACATTCCCCTGATTGTTGTACAGTCTAAGCAGTCAGCCCAGATATGACATGCAGGAAATAACAGCTTGCCACCTACTCAAGGTAGAGTCACCTTGGGGGATGTGCACTACCTTTATTTTTGTGACTCCAAAATGCTGTTCAGTGTACATAAACCTATTATAGTTTTCATTACAACCAGCAAGCTGCTATTTGGTTTCATGTACACACTTGTCTAAAATGGAAATACTGTAGATATAAATCCTAATTTTATTTGTCTTTAGGGTAAAATTACGGCACAAAAAGGGGCTGGTGGACCAAGTGATTTGGAATTATGCTTCTCTAGACATCTTTTAGATATTATAATTGATACTACTTATTTTCCAATAGGGTTTATAAATTTGACCCCATGAGTTCCCCAAGTGCAAAGCATTTTAGACACTACTTTTCTGTGTTTATTTGTAATAATTATTAATTACTGTTGCAGTTCCCCTATTTTGAGGCTTTAAGTGGATTTCATTGGATATGTGTTGGCCCTCTGCACATGGGGGGCAAAATTTCACCTTATTAAAAAGGTATGAAAGCTAGTCCTTAATACTTGAAAATCTGGGGACTTAAGGGTAATCTATAGCTTGCATATATAAATATTATAGCAGTGACCAGTTCAGACTGAAGTGTTGACAGGTGAAAATTCATTCTTTCCTTGACTAGCTGGTTTGTGATATAATGATTGTTTCTTTCACAAGTTTCTTTTAATACAAAAGTACGTATAAAAACTAAATACTGACACTGTTGTTATATTGATTTTTCAGCTATGCTGTAGGACATAAGCAGAATAGGGAAGAAAAATACCATGTGTATATAGTAGGGACTGCAGAGTTATGAACTGAGTCGGTCAGCCACACACCTCATTTGAAACCGGAAGTATGCAATCAGACAGCTATCAGAGACACAAAAAATACACCCCAAAATACCAAATACAGTTACAGTACTGTGTTAAACATGCTTCTTTCATTTAAATTAAGATGGTTAAAAGCAGCATTTTTCTTCTGCATAGTAAAGTTTCAAAGCTGTATTAAGTCAGTGTTCAGTTCTAAACTTATGAAAGAACAACCATGTTTTGTTCAGAGTTACGAACAACCTCCATTCCCGAGGTGTTCGTAACTCTGAGGTTTTTACTGTACATATTAAATATGTGGTGGTTTTACATTCTAGGTGTTTACATAAGAAATAAATTACCAAGGGTATTATGCCGTCTTTTGAAAGGTTACAGGTTTCAGAGGGGTAGCCATGTTAGTCTGTATCAGCAAAAACAATGAGGAGTCCTTGTGGTACCTTAGAGACTAACACATTTATTTGTTAATAAATGTGTTAGTCTCTAAGGTGCCACAAGGACTCCTCTTTTTTGAGAGAGAGAGAGGTTAGTGTTCAAACTAAGCAAGCAGAGAAGTTACTAGTTTCTGTTAGGACTCCATCAGGACTCTTTTAATAAGAAAGATGCTGCATGAGTTCAATCGCAAGGGACATATTGGTCCCCATCTGGTGGTGTATGTACGGCATGCATGCATGAAGGGGAGGGCAAGGGGGAGACGGTGCCGGCTGATGGTAGGGATTAGGAAGGCAAATAGTGCAGTTAAAACTGTAAACAAAAAATCCGTTTGTCTCATAATTCTAACCTCTTATGTGGTGGTGTATTTGGGAGATCGATGGGGGTGCTTTATGCAACATCATTCCTTTCATGTCAATCCAACTGGACATTACTACCAGGGAAAAACTGGATGAAGCTCATGACTTGCATCTAAACTCTCTCCTTCCCTTCATCAAAAGCCCCTCAGAGGGGGCTACAATTTAGATGAGGCTAAGCAGCCAATGGCAGTACGAAATTCCATGTTTCCAAAAGGGTATGTGGGGACCAGAAGTTGCCCTGGACATTCCCTTGTTAGCATGTATTGAAGATTCCTTCCAGGGAGCAAAGCAGAGATCTCCTCAGTTCTTGGATTGCTATGGATTTTTAAAGGGCCATTCCCCTCCACATTGCTACAAACCCTCTCTAATTCGCAGTTTCTAAAACCATTCATAACTCGCAGAGATTTTTTATTATTACGGCTGGCTGAAAGTTTTCAGAATGTTGATGACTCTTTTGTGTGCTGTGAATATGATAAACTTTGAATGGAAATCGGGCAGATATTTTTGCCATATAATATTTGTGACTCTTTAAACCAGCTGTACATTCTTCAGGAAAATCCCACCGAACCAGCGGCATATGCCTGATTCAAAAAATATAAGGCATATGATCTTGATATGTTTGGGAACACAATCACTCTAAAAATCCACAAACATACTGAGGCAACACTGAATTTTTTAAACAGGCCCATTTTATTTATACTTGAACACAAAGGATAGTATACAAGTATAACATTTCGTAGGTCATTTGGGTTAGGGGTTTGATTTTTTTGTTTTGCCCTTTTACAAAACAAATGAAATAGGGAAATAACCACAGTGTGCACAATGGAGTCCAAATTACCATTGTTTTTCTAACTACACACTGACTGTGGATGGTTTATAAAATTTGTATTTATCTTTTATTGTGCACCTATGGCCCAAGGCTGATGATATCTTAATAAAACATGTGCATTAACTATCGACAATATTCAAGGCCAAGCTACTTGTACACACTGCTACCATGATTTCAATGCTCCATTACCTGTGCTAGCTTGAATTAAAAGATTAGCTCAGGTATGCCTACTGAAGACGCCATCATAACCGGTGGCTAGACACAGCCATAGGCATCACAAGATGCATCTGGGACAACTGTGTATACCTTCTGGAGTAGCTGTATCAGCCACATTCTTCCAGGCTCCGTAGTGTTCATACCACGTGAGTCTACAACAAGTGACCCTATGCCAAGTCACATGTCTTGTGGCTGCATTGTAGGTGAAATATTTTCAATAGGCATCATTGGTGTTAAACCTCTAATAGATAATTTGTAATCTTGTGTTATACGCTCCACTTTATCCAGAACCATTAGTACAACTCACTCCGCTCCAAATAATCTGGATAAACCTGTCAATTCATCCATTTGTGGCAGGATGGCAAGGAGCCGATGTGACTAAGTTTGTTATTCTTTCTTTTAACAAAAAATATATATTCTTCCATATGTGAATAGGAGTTTCCATTGTGTCCTTACAATTTGTTCAGAACTACTGTCCTATAGATATAGTCTTAACACCTCCACTGTCTGTGCTGAAATAATTGAGTTCACACAGAATACTTAAATCATTTAGGGGAATGGGAATTCTACTGCCCCAAAAAAAAAAAAGTACACCAAATGGCCCAGCATAAGTTATATGGATTAATTGCCATGTGGCAGCTGCTCAGTCCCAAGGAGTGCAACTACAGAGCCCATTTAGGCATGTATTCATATTTGCTGACAACCTTTGCATTATTCTACCATTTCCTGTATTTAAAATATCAATTCCTAGCCACCACACAACTTCTGGCAAGGACTTCCATTTTTACAGTT